>NC_068992.1:19622329-19625915 GCF_001194135.2 Octopus bimaculoides
TATATATATATATATATATATATATTCATATAATGTGTGTATGTGTGTGTGGGTTTATACATGAAAGACGTGCTTGTTACATGGAGCTACATTCGATAATGGGTATGGATGATTACTGCTGACCTTGGCTAAGTAACTATATTAACAAAGCAAAAGCGCCCGACGTTTCTATCAAGAAATTATCGTGCACGTAAATCGCACACAGAATTATCAGGAATATGGCCTTTAACATAATGCAAATGTAATATATTTACTAGCTTATGCTGATATCAAGATGTTTGGTGCCAGCAAATCTGAAGACCAAATGCAGATGATGTCATCGATTACATCGATATTACCAAGTATGATAATTGTAATCGAGAAAAATTACCATAATATAGGCAAAGACGTGGTTGTGTGTTAAGAAACTTACTTTCCAATAACATGGTTCGGGTTTCAATCCCACAACATGTCACCTTGGGCCAGTGCCTTCTACTATAGCTTCGGGCCGACCAAAGCCTTGTGAGTGCATTTGATAGACGGAAACTGAAAGAAGCCCATCGTATATATATGTATATATTTGTGGGTTCGCGTCTGTTTTTGTCCCGCCACCATCGCTTGACAACCGATGTCAGTATGTTTACGTCCCAGTAATTTAGCGGTTCGGAAAATGCAACCGATAGATTAAGTACCTGGCTTACAAAGAATAAGTTGAGGGGTCGATTTCTTGGAATAAAAAACGGTAGTGCTCCAGCATGGCCACAGTCTTATTGACTGAAACAAGTAAAAGAATAAAAGAATAATATCCACGATTTTTTTTCCAGATGTTTGTAACGAATTTACCCGCAAAGTATTGTGTCGCAGTAAGTAAGGAATATATGAAGTTAGAAGCAGGAGAAATATACCAAAGGACACAGTGGCCCCGAGAAATGAATGCCAATATATGAATTGGCATTTGCAAGGATGTGATCTAAACGCAGATGACGCAGAAAAGCCAACCAAAGTAGTCCCGGAATATTTTGCTGAATTTTGGATTGCACTTGTTTGAATAACTAACGTTGTGTAAAATTGGGAGTATTTGGTATATGAAGGGATGCTGGAGAGTTATAAATTTTCGGTAAAAGAAAATACGGGTGGTTCAGTTAATTATAATTTTATTCAATATGTTCCCTTCTCAGATTCACACATTTAGTTCAGCGGTCCTACAGTTTTCCTAAGTTTTGTAAAAGAATTCAGAAGATGGGGCCGCTTAACAGGCCTTTCGCGATACCCTATAAGCCAGGGACTTTTCAGCACCCCCTCTAAAGCATGAAATATTTCTTACTACAACAAATGAAAGGGCTGAAATGTTGTGGGACAGAGGCCAATCGATTACATCGACTCCAGTGTTCAACTGGTACTAATTTTATCGACCTCAAAATGATAAAAGATAATGAGGACCTCAGCGGCATTCAAACTCAGAGCGTAAAGCCGGGTAGACACGAAATAATAATTCGTTATATCACTATTCAACATTAAGTATAGACGCAGGAATTGTCCTCTGGCTAAAAACTTAATTTTGTCATTTCCCTCTTTCATATTCCAGGTTATTTTACATCACTTTGACCAAATGTCTTTTAATATGATACATGTTACCAAATTCTTGTGGAAAACGGGGAAACATTTTATTCCTGTCATTAGTAGACTTAATCAATCGGTCGGTTGAATAATACGAACACATATGAGCATCGGCTGCTGCAAGCACTCGAGACAAGTTTCTAGCCTGAAGCTGTATGCTTTCTTTCTTTTCATCAGACTCCGACCGTCAAAAGAGATCCAAGCGCTTTGACCTTCCTCCAATAACAAAACATTAAAAATAATTTTCAATAACTCACACAGTTTTGATCATTGTTGCCATTCATTCGTTTGTCATGATACATTCTGTATCAAAATTTTAAATGTCACGAAACTTATTAATTTCTAAATAAAAACACTCAGCGTGTTTGGCGGCTAAAGAAGTACTCTTTAACAGCTATTAACAACATTCTCCAATATTCTAAATTTCTCTTCCTCCTCAGTAGCTACAAGTAGAGCTTGCCTGAAGCCAGCCCTACAAAAAAAGGGCCTTATTCTTCTGTATCATTAACCCGTGTGTAATCTCTTTTGAGAAATTCTGTGAAACTAGTGTCGAGATGCATTCGTAACCGCCTTGTACATGGACATCTTAGCAAAACTGCATGTCTCTACTTTGCGTCCATATTTCATTTCTTGGATTGGAATTTTTGTTACAGATCCCACCACTTCGCTGATGCAACTTTCTGTGATGCACATAAAAGATTAGGTACCTCATGACAAACCCACGGTTACTCCATAAATAGAAAACTCGAAAGCATCGTCCAATAAACTCTCCCTAAAAGGCATAATGATGCAACTATGCATTCCAAGAAAGTAATTTCACATACAAATCCCGCGACTAAACTGCTCAAAAATAATAGAAATGCTCGGTAAAGCCATCACTGAGAAATCTGCCCATGGCACAGCTTTATCACAGAGCCCATAGTGCATTACAACGACCGACTTTCTTCAGGATCAAAACATCCTGAAGCCTTTTATAAAATCAACTCCTAACCCATAAGTTCAAGTAATACAAAAGAATACTCATCTTTCCACGTTGGGGTCAGTGCTAATATTACTAATTTGAAACATTCTAAACTAAATCGAATGCTGTGATGGTTGGTGTACTCTCGTAAACTTTTTCAGCACAATAGTCAAACCCATATTCTACTGCAACCCATCTTTATCTCTGCTTTGTCTATATTGGCACTTGCTACTCCTCACAGGCGAACCAGAATCAGTTGTCTCATATTACTTCCTCAATGATTATATACTCATTATTTTTACCCTACGTCCGGTACTTCTTTCCCTAAAATGGTGTTTGAAAGCATTCCCTTCCTGCAAGTGTTTTTCTTCGTCTTGTTTTCTGTTTCTTTTTTCACTTGTTTTTTTTTCATAAACCTCCAACGTACTGTACAACAGGAACGTTATGGAATAAATATATCCAACCACTCAGTGTACGCGAGGGTCACAGGAACAGTCTTCCACCATAATAAAGCATTAAAAGTAAAAGAAAAAATTAACGTAATGTTTGTCATTTAGATATCATTCTTTTGTTTATGCTTTCAAGTTGAAACTTCCCACCTGGTTGCGATTGGAGGCAAGACATTCAATGCCAACACAATTACACGTACCATTCGCGTTCATAAAAACATACAGAAGATAAAGCACTATAACACACACACATACATACATACATACGTACAGACAGATATACATTCACACATGCGTATATATATCTGCGTTTATGAA
This sequence comes from Octopus bimaculoides, assembly GCF_001194135.2. NCBI lineage: Eukaryota > Metazoa > Mollusca > Cephalopoda > Octopoda > Octopodidae > Octopus > Octopus bimaculoides. The sequence continues at coordinate 19,625,654 of NC_068992.1, forward strand.
TGTAGATACAGATACATACGTGTGTGTGTGTGTGTGTGTGTCTGTATGTTGACATGTTGGATGTTTGTTATAAATTCATGAAGATACAATTCCATGGAATATTCTTCCTCATAATTGTTTTTTGTTTTCCTTGTTTTTGAAAAAGCGTTTTCAGTTTTCTTCTCTTCACGAGCGTTTTAACGAACACCTGCTAAAATAATACCATAACATTCTGAGCTCAATCCCTGGCGAAGTCAACATTTTTTCCTTTCTATTTTTTGTG
>NC_068992.1:19625933-19631135 GCF_001194135.2 Octopus bimaculoides
GGGGGGGGGGGGTAGTATTAGCGGAATCATTAAGCCGTCAGACTAGATTCCTTAAAATATATTCTCTTTCTTTTTGTTCTTTGCGTTCTCAATCCAACAGTGGCGATGCCATCAGGGCGGAACTTCATCGAATATTGGCTTTTACATCTACATCACATGCAACGTGGATATATTATACATGGATAGCTTATTACCGTAATGAGAAGGCGCGTGGCTTAGTGGTTAGGGCATTCGGCTTACGATCATAAGGTCGTGAGTTCAATTCCCAGTGACACTTTATTTCACGTTGCTCCAGTCCACTCAGCTGGCAAAAATGAGTAGTACCTGTATTTCATAGGGCCAGCTGAATCTCGCCGCGAACTACGTTAAAGGTATACGTATCTGTGGAGTGCTCAGCCACTTGTACGTTAATTTCACGACCAAGCTGTTCCGTTGATCGCATCAGCTGGGACAGTCTTCGTCGTAACTGACGGAGTGCTCCTTGTTACCGTAACTGTTCTATGAATTATTTAACTTTATACATCATGTGTACCCTTTACTATGAAGTAAATATCTTCGAGTGACCCCAAATGCTTTGCTCCTTCGTCTTCTATTCTTGAGATATTTACATGGATATCTTATGAACTTCCATTAAAAAAAGGTGTTTCCAGACTTGAATCTTGGAGTGGAAATTTTCAGATCCTGTTCCATACTCACACCAGACATAAGGAGATACAAGTTCTATCTATTTTCATGCGTGTGTGTGTGTGTGTGCATGTACAGATATATGAACGAACACGACACAATGAAGTAGAGAAATTTGAAAAGACAACACGAAACCGGTTATTTCTCAAAATACAATGTTTATATACCAAAAAGATTTTCTAACATTTTTCTAACATTTTTCTAACATTTTTCTGACATAATTTAAATATATACTTTAACCATGTAACACAAGCCTTCTGTAGTTTTTTCACTCTTATTATCTTTTATACATCCAACCACGTGCTTTCACATGCCAACTTTCTCACCTATATATATATATATATCGGTAGCATAAATATGGGAGACAGTATCATACTAAGGTATGGGGGTATGGGTTGATTGTGCACTGACTCAAGGGTATCACGGGGCTAAGTATTCCATTTTCATCAATATATGTTGTGGCTTGCTGTCGATTAATAAATACTATAAGATCCCGTGCATTGAATTGTCCTACTTCGTCACAGGTGTAGGAGACCCAGTTCTGATCTATCTATGCTGTGGTTTGCTGTCAATAAACAAATGAAACAGGATTTACCCAATGGCCTGAAAGGCCCAGAGGCCTATTTCTGACCTATTTATGTTGTGGCTTGCAGCCAAGAAATAAATGCTATGGAATCCAGTACAGTGATTTGTCCTCGGTCCACACTGGCCTTGGAAACCCCGACCAAACCTATGTCTGCTGTGGCTTCTTATTAATGAATAAAACTTATAGGTCACATTGCACTGATCTACCCAACTGGGGTGAGACTATAATGGTGCTCAGATGTTACTGATTGAAATGAGAGTGAATGTCACTAATGCAAATCGTTCTACGATATTCCGACAAGCTACAAATATCCTGACATCATTTTCGAGTCAATTTCGGGAAATTCCTTCATTATATACACTTAAAGCTATCTGTTCTATGCGTCCGTCCGCTGCAGGCAACGGAATATTTAGATCTTCATATATATTTGGATCGTCTTCCTTCAAACAACTTTCTCTTAGTAACTGTGATTATTACACCACTGACACTGTTAACTTGAGGGCAATTTGTCTACATTTAATTGCATCTTACATTTGAGAGCATAAAAATAATTATTAAATTTCTTAGGGGTAATATAGTTTTAGTGAATATTTATTACTTGCAAACAAAAATTAGAGACGATTTTAATATACGATATTAGCAGTTCACAAACTCACATGCATACAAATACATGCTAATATCTATGTACGAATTTATCCATGTAGTATGTATGTATGTATGGATAGATGGATGGATGGATGGATGGATGGATGTGGCAGTGTGGTAAGAAGCCTGCTTCCCAATCACATGGTTTCGGTTTCAGTCCCACTGCGTGGCACCTTGGGCCAGTGTCTTCTACTATAGCCTCGGGCCTACCAAAGATTTATGAGTGGATGTATATATATATATATACATCCTCTCTTCTTTGTTAACACCTCCCTACCCCTCTCTCTCATTCTTATTCTATCTTTCACTCACTAAATGTCTAACTAACTGAAGTATAACGGACAGACGAGAAAGCCGATTATTATATAGATATATACGAGGGGCTTCTTTCAGTGTCCGTAAACTAAATTCACTCAAAATGTTTCGTCACCCCGAAACTATAGTACAAGACACTTGCCCTATGTGCCACGCAGTGGGACTGAACCCAAAAACATGTGAATGGGAAAAAATTCTCACTACACTTCTTACTACTCAGTCATGTGTGCACCTAATGCACTAAAATTAATCCTTTCTCTTCTAGGCACGAAGCTTGAGATCTGCGGAGAAACAGCTTAGTTAACACCATCGATACCAGTACGTAAGTAGTACTTTATTTTTTGACCTGAAAACGATGAAAATAGGAATCTACCTTAGTGACATTTGAACTCAGAACGTCTGGTGTGCTAACGTTTCTTGCAGCTCACCATCTTCAAATTCCTAAATTTATTACAAGGTGGCGAACTTCCAGAATAGTTACAACGCCTGACAAATTGATTAGCGCGGTTTACTGCTCTGTCGTTCCAAGTTTAAATTCTCCTGAATTCGATTTGCTTTTCACCCTTTCATTGTCTATAAATTAAGAACTAGTTTAGTACTGGGATCGATGTAATCGAATTCCCATTCCTTCAAGGTAGCTGTCCTTGTACTAACATCTTAAACCAAGATTAACACAATCCTAAACCTGTTTAACTTTCACAACTCTCTGATCACCATGCATTTCAACTCCGTTTACTTAACTAAAACCAACCGCTCGAATTATTTATTATATGGCTTAATCAAACACTTTTTGTAATCTACAGTATTAATTCTGAAATAAAATTTCATTGCAGCTAATCTATAATTATTTTCCAATTATCTCATATGTATGATAGCATTGTATTTTTTGTAATTTCTCTAAAGTTACACTCCAAGCCGTAACGATACGCGGAAGCAAAACAAACTCGGTTATCTAACATCGTAATATACATCCATTTCAATCATTTAATCTCTACAAATTAATTTACTAAAACTGTACTTCCTAATCTATTAATTTTGTAAAGCTTGTATATTATCCTTTCCGTTACTTTCATCGCTCAAGTCTTAATTACTACTATACAATGATAGTTGCAATTATTAACAGATCTAAATATTAACCTAGTTCACACACGCATACACACACACACACACACACACACACACACACACACACACACACACACACACACACACACACACACACATGCACACACACACATATACCAGGCTGAGTAAAATGTAAGCAACGTTTTGAAACATGAAACTCATCAAAATATATTTCAACAATGCGGAAATTTTATTAATCAGAATCAGTAATACTACAATCAACACATTTTTTGCCAACGAGTTACAAGTTTGTTTATACGGGAAACATAAAATCATGAGTTCTGGATCTGATGAACTCTTTGAACGGACTTTCAGCATCGTTTGAGTTTTGAACTTTTTCCCTCGCAGGAAAACATCAAGGTGCTTGAAAAAGTGGTAGCCGGTAGGAGAAAAAGTCTGGGGAATACGCTGGGTGGGGGAGAACTTCGCAACCAAGTTCCTTCAACTTCAGGAGCGTCATTAGGGAAACGTGTGGTGGAGCATTGTCATGAAGAATGATTTGCCCTCTTCTGTTGACCAGTCTGGGACGGAGGAGTAGCAGTTTTTCTTTCATTTTGGCAAATTCATGGCAATATGTTTCTGTAGCAATGTTTTTTCCAGGTTTTAAGAAGTTATAGTGGATGAGTCCAGCAGTACACCACCAATCAGTTACCATCACTTTCTTTTTGAACAGCTCGGGTTTAGGGAATGTTTCCGGTACTTCATTTCGATCCAAACACCGCGAACGTTTTTCATTAGTGTACAGAATCCACTTTTCGTCGCAAGTCAATACGGTCGAGAAATTGATCGGTCTGGTTACGTAGAAGAAGCGAAGAGTATATTTCATATCTGCGCATTTTCTGATTTTCATTTAAATCGTGTGGAACCCATTTCTGGAGATTTTTTGAATTTCCGATCGCATGCAAATTGTCGCAGGCAGTTCTCTGACTAAAATGAAGTTCTTTTGCCAGCTCTCCAGTGGTTTTACGTGGATCTTTTTCAATGACGGTCTTTATATGACAGTCATCAATGAGAGGTGGGTGCCCACTTCACTCGCGATCTTCAAGTTTCAGGTCTCCACTGCCAAATCGTTTAAATCCTTTTCGAGTTGACCATTCACTAGTCATTTCTCCACCAAGCGTTTCGTTGATATTGCGAGCAGTTTCAACTGTTTTACGTCCTTTTTTTGAAGTTGAATAGCACAATTGCTCGATTACCGCCCTTTGACAGTTCCATTTCAGATGACTGTAACAACGGTGAAAAAATAATCACTGTTAATTTATTGATGCATTTGGACAAGTCCATGTGTTTATAATCAGACAATAGCAAATGAAATTGTTTTAAAAAAAGTTCAAAAATCTTCAAAAATCCGGTACGAATTCTTTATGGTTCAAACCTTGCTTACTTTTTACTCAATCTGATAGTCAATTCAAATTAAACGAATAATAAAATTAAGAGACAAGAAGGGGACATGTACGAGGAATCTATTAGCTTGATGTTTCATGAAATGAGAGGGTCTTTGATGTTTCGAGCATAGCTCTTCGTCGGAAATAAGAAACAGAATGTCCAAAGAAGTGAAAGAAATCACGATCAACATTTGTATATAATTACACACGCATATACATACACGCACCCACATAGATAGATAGATAGATAGATAGATAGATAGATAGATAGATAGATAGATAGATAGCATTGTATTTTTTTAAATAGATAGACATGCACACGCACATGCAGACGTGGCTGCGTGGTAAGAAGATTGCTTCCTAACCACATCGTTCCAGATTCAGTAGATGGAAACTGAAAGAAACCCGTCTACGCACGCACACACACACATACGTACATACACCTACATATATATATATATA
>NC_068992.1:19631479-19639524 GCF_001194135.2 Octopus bimaculoides
TATATATATATATATATATATATATATATATATATATATTTACAAATAATCTTGGTGCAGATGTCATTTGGAGTGTCGGATGATTCGATTGGGTGTACCATTGTTTTAGATCCTCATGAGATAATAAGCAAACGTATACGTACTCTCAAGTCTACAATACTACTACCTACCATAAATCAAGGATGTGACAACAGGAAGAAGTGCAGAACTGTACCAATGTCAATGATATACAAAATACGTTTAGCAGAATTTATATCGTGAAGGGTTCTTATTTATTTATTCCTTTTAGTAGTAGAAGTATTTTCACACGGAAATGCTCGGTAATATTTCCTGGTTATGCAGAGTGAGGAAATCGGAATTAGAATTTTTTTGAATGCGTAAAAGTACACACAGACAGACATGCATAACTTTACATACATGCATGCATAGATACATACATACATACATACATAAACAGATACTCTCTCTCTCTCTCTCTCTCTCTCTCTCTCTCTCTCTCTCTCAATCTCTCTCTCTCTCACACACACACACACACACACACACACACACACATAGACAGACAGATTAATAGATAAATAGACCGATAGATAAACAGATAGATAGATAGATAGATAGATAAAGAGATAGATATGAAACAAGCTACCAGAACAAATCCTAAGCCATTTATTACTTCCTAACTACAGTATTGTTGCAAAGTCCTCAGCAGGAAGTCGGAAATTAGGATGAGAAGTAAATCAGACATTTGTAGTAAAGGTCAAAAGATTTGACTAATAAAGGGGCGATTTCTTTACAAAATCATAACATTTATCTTTACCATTTAAACTTTATTCTACACTATATTGTTATTTGTTAGATATGCTGAAAATAGATTGAGAGGGAATTAATTTTATTTTATTATTATTTTTTTTTGTTCGTTGTATAATTATCTAACCTCCATCTCTGTCCTCTGTCCGTTATATCTAGGAATGTCTCTGGGATAGATCGCTCAGGCACCTCCTCCATTGGGTTCCATTAGAAGCAACCCTCATTATACTTTCTGGTTGAATTCCCAAATCATGACCAACTGGAGACTATGGATATTGTCCAACCGTCTGGTACTCCATCTAACATTCCATCTTATACCGATTGGCTCGGTTTTAAAAATCTTTCCTGCGATTATTTCCTACGACATTATAATCGAATGTCCATACTACCATATTTGTGATCTCTTGACGCGGAGAAGTAACGGTTCGACCTGATTAGATTCACTGATCTCCGAGTTACGCACCCCGTCGAATAATGTTACTCCAACAATCTTTTGTAAGAACTCCATTTCGACCGCTTGCATTCGCTATCGTACTCTTACAGTCATTACCCAACACTCGTGACCATAGATGAAGACAGAGACGGAAACGGCATTGAAGATATCAATTTTGACCGTTTTTGCCAACGGTTCCTCTTCTGAGGCTCAAATACCATAGCTGGCATGTGACCAAGTCAGTACCTGCATTTCCAGAATCCGTTATCGAATAGCAGACAAATTTTAATGACAGCACATTTTTTACTAAGAAATGTATTTTACACGATATTTATGACCGCTCATATAATTTTTGTATTTTATTTCCATATCTGATATACATAGAGATTATATAATGAAGACAACATCTGTTCAAAATAAAACTTAATAACGTTGAACATACTGACAAATATTATTTAGTCATAAACCAGACCAGAACATTTTTCACATTTATTGAGATATTTAATTCCAGACGTAAGTGAAATTCAAAATAGGTAGATATGTTCGGTGCATGTGTCCGTCACTAAACGAAAATTCTAAATACATGGAACCTGTATAGACATTTTAAACAGATTTTACTATAGACGCGGCGATTCTGTCTGTATGGTAAGATGTTTGGATTACAACCAGATGGTTTCGCGTTCAATATTCTTGATGGCACCTTAGGTAAGTGTCTTCTAATATAAATCCAGGCTATAGCATGGATTTGGTAGACGGAATCTGAAAGAAGCCCTTCGTGTATACACATACATATATGTATGTACATGTGTGTGTGTATGTGTGGTATGTTTATATGTACGTGTGTATGCATGCATGTATTTATATGTGTGTATGTCTGTGTGTGTGCGTGCGCGTGGTGTGTGCGCTCGTGGTGTGTGCGCGCGTGGTGTGCGCGCGTGGTGTGCGCGCGCGTGTATATGTATTTCTGTATTTACATGTGTGTGTATTTATATGTGCGTGCGGTGATTGTATCTATTACCCCCCCACACTGCTTGACAACAGATGTTGGTTTGTTAATGTGTGTGTAACTAAGCGGTTCGGCAAAATAAACGGTTATAATAAGTACCAGACTTTAAAAATTAGCTGTAGAGTCTACTTGTTCAACTAAAACCCTTCAGAGCGGTACCACAGCATGACCACACTCCAGTGCTTGAAACTAGTAAACAATTGAAAATATATTGGGATAGATTATTTCGTCATAATACTGAAGTGTTCATTTTTTTGACGTTTCTCCAGACTTTCCATTCCAGACGTAACTAAACACTAAATAAGATGCAAGTGTTCTTGGCGATAAAAGAAAATTCTAATGAACGAAACATCTAATGACTTATTCAGAACAGATCTTTACTTGAGATATTCCCGTTTTTCCACTACCTGAAATGGATAGTCCGCAAAGAGGCTGGCACTGATAAAGACACATCACTATTAAAATGTTGCCAAATGGAAAAGAGCGTTATTGCAAATCAATAACGACTGATGTGATGTACCTTCAACATTCCATTCAAAGATTACGCTGGTCAACTTTTGTGTTAATATTTTTGCCAGATAATGTGCCCGGGAAACTTATGAGAGGAAATAATGCAAAAAAAAAAAAAACTACCAGAGATATTCAACCAATCATATGCAAGCAAAAGTGATAAAATATTCGAAATCAGCTTATCAAGAAAGACGTGAGAAAGAGAGTATTTTTTGAGTTCTTTTCTTTTCTTTTTAGACAGAGAAATATTTGAGATGTGGCTGTTATTTTCTCGTCTCTTATAACAAATTAGACTAACGAGTAATTTGTTATACGAGAGGGAGGAAATGACAGGAATAACAGAATAGAAACCAAGTATGCGTTGAAACAAACAAATTAACAAAGTAATTGGAGGATTAACTAATAGCTCAAATCTGATATCACATTTATCAAAGGGTATTTTCATAATAGAATTATCATTATTGTCATTGTTTATTTGATGAGAACTCACAGCTTCTTTTGCTGGAAATAAAGGAAAGCATCAGCTGTCAACAGCCAGTAGACTAAGGTGACTTTTCTTTATTCATTTTGCCACAAGAACTCTGCGAAGAATTCCTGTAGTTCCAAGCAATGCTGATTTGTGTAGGTGTTCTAACTTTATATTTGCACGAATCTTTTTCAGCCATGTTGATAGCTGAGTGCTGATACTTCCAAGTGCGCTAATTACTATTGGTATCATGTCTATTCCCCTCGTTCACCACAGCCTTCGTATTTCTCACTTCAAATCGTTATAGTTGTACAGTTGTTATACTTCTTTTTCTTTGATCCTATTTTCACCGGAATATGCTATGTCGATTATCATGCAAGTTCCTTTTTTTTATTTTATTTACCACAAGAATGTCCGGCTCCGATGTCTGGTGAGGTGATTGCACTGAATCATTGCATCCCACAGAATCTTGCGAACCTCATTATCGGTGACTCCTTCTGGGGTTTTCTTATACCACGTCTTTGCTTTTTGTAGGCAGTGATTTCAACAGAGCTCCCAATGGAATCATTTAGAAACCTGTAGCTGAAATCCAAAATCCCACAAACTTTTATTTGTTTAAGTAAGAGAAAAGCCACAATGGAGAAATACTGAAAACATTTGAAAAGCGTTTTTAAAGCAGGAAATTATTTTTAAGATGAGTATAAAACGGTCATGTCGATAAATGTTTGAAATGGTTAAAAAGCCGAAGGGTAAATTTGAAATAGGAAGAATTGCTTGGATGGTAAATATTATAGAAGCAAACGTAAGCTCAAGTAGGACTGTGGTTAAGAAGCTAACTTTGCAATCACGTGATTTTGGATTCAGTCCCACTGCGTAGTACCATGGGCAAGTATCTTCTACTATCGACCTAGTCCAGTCAAAATTTTATGAGTTGATCGGGTAAGCGAAAACGAGCAGAAGCCCGTCGAGAGTAAGCAATCTAACAAGTACGTAAACAAACCAACACAGGTTATCAAAAGGTAGCGAGAAGAAACATAAACATACACAGGTATATATATTTATGATGGTCTCTTCATACAGTTTCTGTCAACTAAATTCATTCACAAGACATTCGTCGGTCCAAGGTGACGCACTGTGGGATTGAACCCGAAAAAATATAGCTACAAGACAAGCTTCATAACCACACTGGCAAACGTTGATTTCTTGTGAATTTATTAAATAGGAGTGGAGGCACAATGGCCCAGTGGTTAGGGCAGCGGACTCGCGGTCATAGTATCGTGGTTTCGATTCCCAGACCGGGCGTTGTGAGTGTTTATTAAGTGAAAACACCTAAAGCTCCACAAGGCTCCGGCAGGGGATGGTGGCGAACCCTGTTGTACTCTTTCACCACAACTTTCTCTTACTTCCTGTTTTTATTGTGCCTGTAATTCAAAGGGTCAGCCTTGTCACGCTGAATATCCCCGAGAGCTACGTTAAAGGTACGCGTGTCTGTGGAGTGCTCAGCCACTTGCACGTTAATTTCACGAGCAGGCTGTTCCGTTAATCGGATCAACTGGAACCCTCGACGTCGTAAGCGACGGAGTGCCAACAACAAATTGAATAGGAATGTGTTATACATTATATTCTTTTATGTGATTTTAGGTTACATACTGTAAATCTCAAAAGTACGGCTGTATCATGCAACGAATTGATCCAATATACCGAACGTGTATATGAAGCAAGATTTCTCTTTTAGAAAGTTTCTCTTAATTAATACATGGGATTAATGTACAAATACCAAATGATGTTGGAGAATTATACGCTTAAAATACACGACTATATGGTATCTTGTGACATATATATATATAATTCTCATACGGCAAAGTTATATAATGTATTCCATTGCAGTGTGAATGAAATCTTACTTATGCAGACAGCCAGATTAGATTTGTGAAAACATAAAACTAGATTTCATCTTTATATACAAAAATTAAAAAAAAGACGTTAACTATCATGGACGATAAGAAAAAAATAAGTATTATATCATGAAAAATTAAATATAACAAGATATACATCTTGTAAAGTATTGAGCAAGAACTATCTTATCAAATTTAAAGACGAGATCATATGAATCAATTTGAATTCAGTTGAATATTGCGTATAAAGTACGATATAACTATTGATCATTAATGGCGAAGCTAAGTTTGTTTTCTAAATGTTCATATTGGATTATGATTGCTATCGATAAATACAGGAGGAAAGTTGAAATTACTTACACCACAACTATATATGTATGTATATATATATATATATATATATATATATATATGCACAGAGAGAGAAAGGAGTAGAGAGGAGAGAGAGAGAGGGAGAGAGATATGTGTTTCTATATACATGTATGTGGTGTGTGTACGTATGTGTTTCTGTGTGTATGTTTGTATATATGTTTGTAGGTATGTAAGGGGCTATGTGTGAGTGAGTATGAAAAGTAGTGTCCGATCTATACAAAATCAATAATACAAGTATGAATATATTGACCATCTCTTTGAGATGTACACGTGCTGATTGATTTGGCAAGTACTATGAAATAATCACCAAAAACAGCATTGCCGTCTTCATTAAGTCACGTTATTCAACACTGTACTGAATCTGCTGTTAATAACTCACTTGGTGCACTTGACTAGTTCATCATCAGCCCAGGTCGAGCAAAACCAATGATCAAAGGTAATTCAGTCGCAACACACCTTTCCTTTAATGGGTAATGGAAACTACAGTATATCAAAAGTGTTCTTTTTGTTAAAGAAAATCAGATGCAACTTGAGAAATACTTCGCTATGATTTCTAGCAGGTCGAACGACTAAGTAAATATTTCTTCAGTGATTATAATAATTGTGTTCTTGTTAGCGATGTTGTTTAGCCCTCATTTCGTCCGGCGTGCTAACGCTTACTCCAGCTCGTCGCCTTATTTCGTCATAATTTATCTATTAATAGGATTACGTATTGGACGGCTTTGAAGGATTTAGCTGAATAAATCAATCCCAGTACTTGTACTTTTAATCTGGTATTTATTCTCTCGGTTTCCATTTTGCCAAACCAAAAAGTTACGAGGACGCAAGCAAACCAATACCGGTTAACAGGCAGTGGTGTGGACAAACCCAAACACATTTTTATATATTATGTATATATATATATATATATATATATATATATATATATATATATATATATATATATATATATATATATACATATAAGAGGGATAGGAGTAGAAATATAATTTTTGTGAATCTTCAGATTTTTCAATATGCTAAGCCACTGGTTTTAAATTGATATTAATCAAATTAATATTTAATTTTTCGCCCTCATTATTTAAACATATATATGTATATATGGTAAATTTCCATGAGGTTTTCACCAACCAAATCTGCTCACGATCGACTTGCGGCGAAAGTAGAAGACACTTACCCACAGTGCCACGTAGTGAGACTGAACCCACCACTATGTGGTTGGGAAGCAATCTTCTCACTACAGAGCGATGCCTATTTACTTGAATTAACCAGAAGCCACAACTCTAACCGTTTCCCTTATAACTCTCATCACTAGCAATGCTACCTTACTGTTCATTAAATTCTCTATAAATATACTATATATATATATATATATAAATGAAACACTGAATTGTTATAAACGAACGAGATTATTTCACAACACGTATTTTTGACCACATAAATGTGGAGCTGTTTTGCAGGATTTCCTTAATATATTTTCGACAAACCGCAAAGTCCACATCTCACACTAATGCAATATTTAATTCATTTACATGTCATTCTTTGTTTGTTTCTATGATTTTTCCCCCCATCTCTACTCCCATCTTTATTTACAATAAATATAACATCATCCACACTTTCTTCTATATTTTCCTATTTCACCCTGAAACTCCACGTTTCTCTATACTCTTCCAATATTTATTTATTTACTTATATTTTCTTCAAAAGTCATTCATCTATCCTGTTATATTTTTTTCCTTTCTATCTTATATATTTTTCGTCTCCTTCTGACTTTTCCCACTTAATTATCTCTCGTCAAATCTTGGTCATTCTCTTCTTGTCTTACCTTTTCCTTTTAGAGAATCATCCATCTCAGCTTGGTGTTTTTATGTTTCTTTCTTTAACATTTTGTCGTGTTTTTTCTCCTGTTCTTTTTTGTTTATTCCGTTGTATATTTCCAATTATCTTTATTTTCATTGTTTATATTCGTATGCGTATTTGCGTGTGTGTATGTGCAAGTGTGTGTAAAAGTATACATAGATACGATCGTGTGTATATATACACATATATATACATATTCATTCTATACACACACACACACACACACACCCACACCCACACACACACACAGACACATATATATATATATATATATATACATATATATATATACAGAATATATGCACAATTATTTGTGTACACACACACACACACACACGCACACACGCACAAACGTACATATACATGTATACAATGAATTTTCTTTCATGAAGAGATTTCTTCTCACGTTTTGTCTTCTAAATTTCCCATAACGTTTAGACGTTTATGATTTTTTTACTTTCTTCGTTTTCTTTGCACTTCTAGAACACTTTTAAACTGAAAGTAATTGAGAACAAGTCAGCACTTAAACCACGTGCAATTACGATTGCAATAACAACAAGATGATGATGCTGATAATGATGACGATGATGATGATGATGATGATGATCGTATTAATGTCTGTCGAATGATGACGTTGAATATTGTAAGAAGTCAGAATACTAATGTTAATTAATTAAATATTATATACACTTTATATAT
>NC_068992.1:19639539-19640624 GCF_001194135.2 Octopus bimaculoides
TATATATATATATATATATGTATATTTATTTATTATTTGAATCACAGGTGTTATGCGTCCCCTCCGCATATTACAATTATTAATATAAAATACAAAGCGACCATTAAGAAAATTAATAATTTTGCGATTTGACCTCAATTGGGTTTCATCAACTTTTAATAAAACGACAGGAAACAGCTGACAATATGTTATGCAATTTATACGAAGCAATATTTATTTTAGTTTAGCATGTGTCTGTGTGTGTGTGTGTTTACAGCAACGATGTAGATATTATTTTTAATATATGTTCGCCTTCTCAAACGCGGTTAGAAGCGCAAGAGTGTTTCTTGCACATTTGTCAAGGCACACTAAGAGATTAGAAATACACACTGATTAGAAACGATAAATTAAATAATAATACTAATAATAATGGTTTCTGCTATATGGAGAAGGCCTGAAATTTTGTGGGGAGGGGACTAGTCGATTACGTCGACCCCAGGGTGCGTCTGGCCCTTATATTATCGACCACGAAAGTATGAAAGGCAAACAATTGGAATACGGAACGTGAATAATAATAATAATAATAATAATAATAATAATAATAATAATAATAATAATAATAATAATAATAATAATAATAATAATAATAATAACAACAACAACAACAGCAACAACAACAACAACAATTATAATAATAATGATGATGATGATGATGGTGTGAATAATGATAATAATAATAATGATAGTAATAGTAATAACAAGAAGAAGAATCACAGCAACAACAACAACAATGGTCATAATTATAGTTTTTAAGAAATCTATTTGTAACGTAACTTCAGTGTTGGTTACATGACATGTGGCACATAGTGCATCTGTACAGGTGATGTTGATATGATGGAGGGAATGAGCTGATGTCAACACAAACATTTGATCACTATAAACAAATTTTGTGTGTGGTTGTTCGGCAAGACCTTCCCGAACGCTCATACGTCGTCTATATCTATGTGTATATCTATCTATCTATCTATCTATCTATCTATCTATCTATCTATCTATCTATCTATATCTATCTATCTATCTATCTATCTAACTATATATATATATAT
>NC_068992.1:19640757-19643951 GCF_001194135.2 Octopus bimaculoides
TGTGTGTGTGTGTGTGTGTGTGTGTGTGTGTGTGTGTGTGTGTATAAGATGTAAGGAGACTTCGTTAGGATCACTGAAACTAATATATACACGCACACATATATATATTGCGTTTTTAAAAGTAATTTACTTTCAAAACGTACGAATGAATATTCGTTTTTCCTTGTTTCATTTATTATAAATTAATTTTTCTTACAATCAGAAATAACGATCTATCTATATATCTATTCATCTCCCTGGCTATATAAACTGCGATCTGAGAAGCTAACGCATATTGTTACTCACATACGTGTCCATCAAAATAAGTGCATCCCTAAGAAAGAATCCTGACATCTGAAGAGATTGTTTTCACCGGACCTCAAGACAATACCTGCACGAGTAAATAAATATTGTACGCAACAGTTACAACAATAATAGTGTTATATATATAATACTTACATACACATATTGTGACATTTCAAATGGTGATGGATTGAAAGAATCGTTGTAGTGACGGAAAATGCCTTGCGTTATTGCTACCGATATTTTATCTTCAGCGATTAAATCCCACCAACGTGTATTTACAAAAGATAAAATTCTAAAGCTCCTTCCTGTAACCATAGGATCATGAGGCTGGTTTACAGGATCCTGTGACATATGTATTCCCTACCTAGTCGAGACACTTGTCAGTCGCAAGATTGCACATTCGTGTCCGCTGAGAGGACTGAACAACGTGAGACGAAGTGTGTTACTAAACACAACACATCGTCGGGTCCAGGAATGGAAACTAGAATCGTATGACTATGAGTGCAAATGTCTCTGGTCTTTCGACACCCGATACCCTCTCCTAAGCGACTCAGCAGGGGTTAATCCAGCCCCAGTTTGTGTCCAGTTAGCTGATACTGCCCTGTCCAGATCTCGCACTTCATGATCCACATTCGCCATGTGCTAACCTCTGCTTCCTTCACAGCCTACCCGACGGCCTTCTGCCTACTGGCCCCTGTGATGCTATACATGCTGTAAGATATATAGACAGACTCTCCTGCAAAACCTCTTCATGCCACCTCAGTGGGGTCCTACCATCCTTGCCACCCATTACTTTCCTACCATGGGTGAATATTGATATAAGCTGTCGAATTGAGAAAGTCGGTATAACCTTCCTGCTTCATTTCATTATCTAAGTGAGAGAGCGGGCAAGTGAAATATCGTAGCTCCAAAGTCTCGTACATTGGATTGACTTGAATTCTCCATAGTTTGCATGGGAATTTACTTAGTTTTGAGATTCTTTATAGATTATAACCGACAACTGCAATTATTTTTTCCAAATAGTAATTATATTTCAAAATACATTATTCATTGCTTCAATTATTATTAAATAGGAACTAGACAATGCGAACATTAGAAACATTATCATAGTTCTTTTTAGAATCATTCTATTAAACTTAATTTTATTATCATACTTACAATATTCTTCTCTATATTTGAATTACACTGGAGAAATTGATCAAAGATGCATTCTGGCTGTTATCTCTGTTCTTATATTCATATATGATAATTAATAAAATGATACTTTATTCTTTTAGTAATTACTAATGTTGAAAATCTCATAAGTTCTTAGAATTGGTTGATAGATAAGGGGTTTATTTCAGCATACTTCAAACAATGGATATGACGAGAGTATGCGATTTCCATGTAGGATTTCAATATTTTAAATATTCTATTGGTTTACTTGTTATTATTTTCTAGATGTTTTTTATTTCTAATATTTCATTGTTGTTTTCAGTAATTGATATGACTATTACCAATAATTTATACATGGTGTTGTAATTATTTCTCGAATTCGATCTAATGTATCTGCTGTGTCGGCATTAAGTAAAATTATTCCAAAACCATATAACTGTATATTAAATTTATTTTTATTCTAAATAATATTCTCATTTACTTTTAATTCCATTTTTGATAATAGCCAGTGTTCTTCCTTGAAAAAAATATTCCGAAAACTGTTAGAAAATAATTATATACTATTCAGTTGTGTTTCTGCAATCCTTGCAAGTAAAATTATATCTCTACAGAACAGTTAAACTATTTAAGCCCATGCAACACACAACTATAGACACATCTCTTCACATTTCCTTTACTCAAGCTTTTATCATTCCACGAAATAGTTTTCTTATAATATTAGTTTTAGGTTAGAAGAAAATTAGGATTTCAAGATCTCAAATGTTAAACATATCTCTCTGAACGCTTTTCTTTTGCTAATATCTAAGTGTTACTTCTAAAATGTACTTTAGCGATTCTAAGATTAGAGAGAACTATTATTATTATTGTTATTATTATTATTATTATTATTATTAGTAGTAGTAGTAGTAGTAGTAGTAGTAGTAGTAGGAATAGTTTTAGTATTATTATGTAAGGCGGTGAAGTGGAAGATTCGTTAGCACGCCGGGCGAAATCTTAGCGTTATTTCGACTACTACGTTCTGAGTTCTAATTCGGCCCAGGTCGACTTTGCTTTTAAATAGTTTTGCGGCAGCAGCAGCCGAGACCAAACACCGATATACCATAGGCCTCACAACAAATAGGGAGCAGATGCTCCTAGAGGCATGGAAACTAATTAAACAAGAGAACAAGAGGGCAAATCTGATGCTCTCATCAGAGGTAATTGAAGCAGAGGAGAGAAGAACGGTGCTGTTCAGATGCATCTCAGCAAACATAAAAAAGAGCGGCTTTGATAGCTCATGTTGATATTGAGGTGGTGCTGAGGGGCATACGAAGCCCATTATACCCATCATGACTACCCGTCTGATAAGACTAACACACCACACTTTCTCAGTCAGAAACCCATTCTGATATCAGCACTGAAGGTACGCACCGTATCAACGAGGGAAATGACTTGGGCTTCATATTTACCATAAAGTTTGCGGTCATCCATGAATAACAAATCGCTGACTTTTTGTTGGCGGCTTTTGAATACATACCCAGCTTTTGCTTTCCTCAGAATCAGTGTTAGTGGTATCAAGCACAGTACAAAGATCGGTGGGGACTAGCAGTCCCCTTGGCAAATGCCCTTCCTAATTTCTACTGTCGCTAAACTTCTTCCGTATGCTGTCAGGCCCGTCCTCCAATTCGCCATACTTTTTCAAGCAATCGCTCAACATTCGATGCAATACCAAATAGGTTCATACACTCCATAATCCAAGAATGTGGGATCATATC
>NC_068992.1:19643961-19653602 GCF_001194135.2 Octopus bimaculoides
TTCGATGCAATACCAAATAGGTTCATACACTCCATAATCCAAGAATGTGGGATCATATCGTACGCCTTACGATAGTCGATCCATGACATGGCTAAGTTACTTTTCCTCCTCTTGCAGTCTCTGAGTAGAGCTTTGTCTATTACGAGTTGATCCTTGACACCTCTGCACTTACGCTTGCAACCCTTCTGCTCATGTGGCAGGGCTCCATTTTTTCCAGATGTTCGTATATTGACTCTGCGAGTATTCCAGTCAATAACTTCCACACAAGTGACAAACAGGATATCGGCCTGTAATTGTCTACCGTATTGCCTTTTTCGATGTGTTTCAAGCACAGTACTGTCCTACACAATGTCAACCAATCTGGTGTCACTTGGTCGGCATTTAACAAGGTGTTGAGTTGCGTTGCTATTCGTGCATGACATTCACCAAATCGTTTGATCAAGTGGCCTTGAAATCCATCTAGTTCCGAGGCCGTCCAGTTACTCATTTTTTTGCTGCTTTCCCTCACATCCCTGACTGAAATGATTAGTTCTGCCTGTTTTGGACAGACTACTCTTTGTTTCAGTACTTGCAACCATTCAGCATCCTTCTTGTGTTTCTTGTCTTTGCTGCAGATGTCACTCCAAAAACTTTGTCTTTCATTGTTATCTGGTATCAATTTTTGATCTGTACACCATCCATTTATTTCTTTATAAAATATTTTCTGTTCTACTCTGAATGACCTATTCTGGTGGTAACCCTTCATTCTTTGGTCGTATCTTACCATATTTGGTTTCTTTGCAACGAGGCACTGTTTCAATTCCTCCACTACTGCTTTCGGGCCCTTTCTTTCAGTATTATACTTCCTTTTCAGCACCCTGTATTTTTGTTTGTTTTTAAGCTCCCCTTTCTCTTTTCGGTCTAACACAGAGATTTCCTTCGCGAGCATGTTTAATCCTGAATGGATTTTTCTTTTCCACCATAGATCTTTTCTTTTGTCACTCTCATTATGTTTCTTTTTCTTGACATTAACACCCACGTTTTCTGCTACGACAAAACTTATTTCCTTGATCAAATTATTTGTTGCTGTGATGTTGTTTGTTCTGATGTATTTCAGAATTTCAGTGACATTTTTCGTTTCTTGGTTAAGTGTCCATCGATCAACCTTTTTAAGGCTGCAAATAATGTCGCTATCATTCTCCTGTAGTCTTGCCTTTATTCTGTTGTAGATTGCCTTTGTTCATCTTCATTTCACCATCAGTTTTATTGTCCTTTTTTAGATCATCTATATGTCTCTCATCAAGTAAGCTACCACTGCTCCTTTCCTGTGCTATGAGATTACACTTATTAGTAAGAACTATATTTTCATCGTTATCTCTGCTGCTATTTTCCAGGACCCGTCTTTAGATAGCTTCGAGCTCTAGTTCTGTGAACCAACGATTTTTTTCTTATTGCTCTAGCTTGATCACATAGTTTCTGTTCCGTGAATTGAAACAATCCCGTTTCTCTCCAATGATCATACATACGTTGTCGGTAACCGCTAATTTCAGCACTATTTTCATCTACCGGGCTGCTCAGTAGTAACACTCCATGACCAAAGATGCTTAATCAATTCAACCAGAAAATTCATTGAATTAGTATGTAAATGGCTGAGTATTCCAAACACACGTGTGCTTTTAAAGGAATTCTCAGGCAAGGTACTGTGTAGCAAGGTACTGAGAATTGGCACGGTACTGTGTGACAAGGTTGCCCTTGAATTGCAGGTTCGATCCATCGGATGACTTTTGCAAAGTTTCCGTCCACCTCAATTTTTACTCAGAACATTTGAGTCAACCCTGGTCTTTAGAAAATAATGCTTGTCGATGGTAACGGAGAGTGGAACCGAAACCGAGACCTAATGACTGCAAGACAAAACTCTTAACCATTCGGCTATATTACTATTACAAAGCGAAGATATAGGCAAGAAGTGTATAATAATGATGGTGATGGTGGCGAAAGACACGTGACTCGTTAACGACGTATGAATCTCTTCTGATTAAGTAACTGCCATGAAGGTCCGCTATATGCATTTAAAAATATATATGGGTGATAATGATGAGATTATTGCTAGAATATTAGGGTAGAGGAGATAAAGGAATATAGGATTTCCGGCACCATACGTCTATAGAGACAATAAAGCATTTCGTACTTCGGGAATGAAATGTACAAAATGTATTTATTCTGTGTCGCTTTCACAAGATATAATTTATTTGTTCTTCTTTACCGCACGCAGCATCTTCCTGTCGTTTATACCTAGTGGAGATTTGGTGCTGCAGAAATAAATAACAATTCATTCAAAACAGAAGAATGAAGAGGACGATGGTGATGATCGTGGCGGTGGTGGCCGTGGTGGTGGCGTCGGCGGCGGTGCCGGCGGTGGTGATGATGATCATGATAGTGATGGTGGTAGGAATGGCGGTTGTAGTGATGTTGGTGGTGGTGGCGGCGGCGGTAGTAGTGCTGCAGCTGATGGTGGTGGTGGTGGTGGTGATGCGGTAGTGGTGGTAACGGTAGTGTTGAGAATAGTGGTGATATGTGAAAATGACAATAATTTATACAGACAGGGAGATTAAGCAAATCGATCAAACATTATTGTCAAAGACGATCGGGAAAAGAAATGTTCCTTAATCGATATATCAATCACAACAGACAATATTATATATCTAAAAGAAATAACTATCCCAATATAATGATTTTGGAAAGAAGAAATCACCACAAGGAGGGGATTTAAAACAAACATTTCCCATAATAGCAGATACATTTGGATGAATAAACGCTTAGAGCCTCTATCAGTCACAGTAGACCCTCTTTATGGGAGGAAGTAGATGTAGTCATGGGTAAGATTTTTATGAAGGTGAAATAAACGTTGGATATATTTTGCCGCATATACAATATAAGTGGAGGCGCAATGGCCCAGTGATTAGGGCAGCGGACTCGCGGTCCTAGGATCGCAGTTTCGATTCCCAGACCGGGCGTTGTGAGTGTTTATTGAGCGAAAACACCTAAAGCTCCACGAGGTTCCGGCAGGGGATGGTGGTGAACCCTGCTGTACTCTTTCACCACAACTTTCTCTCACTCTTACTTCCTGTTTATGTTGTGCCTGTAATTCAAATGGTAAGCCTTGTCACACACTGTGTCACGCTGAATATCCCCGAGAACTACGTCAAGGGTATACGTGTCTGTGGAGTGCTCAGCCACTTGCACGTTAATTTCACGAGCAGACTGTTCCGTTGATCGGATCAACTGGAACCCTCGTCGTCGTAACCGACGGAGTGCCAACCATACGATATAAAGGAGCTGCTCAAAGGCTTTGCTAGCTCTTCTGAATCCATGGCAATGTTGTAAATCCACCCGTATTACCAGCAAGTATCAGAGGGTCACAAGCGTTTTGCCATTTGCCTGTACGCTTCGACTGATCATACAAGTGGGGTCGGAATTAGTCTTCGCTTGCCTAAGGATCGCACTTGCAGTTTCTTATTAAGCATGAGCAATTTTAGCTGGTTTCAGCAGCCGTGCTTATCTCCTTCAGGACCTCCTTCAGTTGCATGGGTTCCATAGCAGGTTACAGCGAGCCGATCTTCCTGGAAAGTTGGTACGGATTGGGGAGGCCCCGTACTTGATAATGGCCTCGTCTACTAAGTCCTTATATTTAGTTTTCATCAGATGGTGATAAATACGGAGCCTTTCCTCTCAAGGCAATGTAAATTCGGCCACGATGAAGTATACTAACATACCAACGCATGCAATATCCCTTCTCTATGCCAATGATGTTTATCCAAAGAAAAGGCCGCCGTGACAGTACTGTAAGAGACTTTACCGTTAGAACACTGAGAGTTGGAACTGATAATGTAAAGCAACCCAGTTCCGCCACACCACCGGCCTGGGTCACTACTTTTTATAGACCCTGAAAGGATGAAAGGCAGATTTGACTTCAGCATATTTTGGAATCAAATCCCAGAGAAATGGAGCAAATATATTCGTCGCCATTGTTAATTTTGTTTAATTATTTTGCTTAATAATTTGAAATGATTAAATACAATGCATTAAGGTACATAATCGACAATCGAGAACGTAAACATACGAACGGCATTCAGAAAACTGCACCACTAAGCAACGTATACATATTAGGTTGAGTATTTGGAAGTAAAAGGAATAAATAGCAAAGCATAACAACATATTTAGCATATAAGAGAACACTGCACTTTCCCGAAGCAGAGTGATATAAGTTCAGCTTTTCAGTGAAAATAACCCACAGAAGGACTGCTAATATTGCATTAAAATGTGTAATGAACAAATAATATATATATATATATATATATATATATATCGGGGAATTACAACTCTTTCCCAAGTCAAAACAATAACCCAGCTAGGCAGATGCCACGTACTATGCAAGGCACTTTCAAATCAATGGTACAATTCAAATAGTACACTTTTTGGCACATCTCACGCAAAGATATCGAATCGATGTACTACCCAGATAAGCAGATAATGAAAAAAAAAGAACAACAAAAAAGGAGAAAGTGCAATAACTCACAGAAGCAAGCATGCGAATACGCATCTACTACAAAAGAAAATTCTTGAATCTAGCAACCGTTCAAAAAACAAAAAAAAAACAAAAAAAATTAACGTACCATGCAACAAAATAACTATCTGTAATAACGAGGGAGAGAGAAAGCCTCTGAAGAACAATACATAGAAAATAGAACTGATCACAACGAAAACAAACACCTTCGAAGAAAGGAACCACCTTCGAAAGCTAAGATAAATAAACGTATTCGGGAAATGATAAACCAAATAGAAGCAGGCTTTGCAATAAATACTTTTCACAGGAGCAAACAGTAGCCATGACTGTATTGAGTGAAAACAGCTTCTCCTCAAATAGATTAAGTCGTTCCCCTTCCCAATCTATCTCGCCATTAAATGTTGGAAAGAAAATATTCAGTGCAATATCAACAAAAGTAAAATAGAGAAAGGAATGACATCCTATACTCCGGATGTACATTGGGTGGCTCTGATACGACGAAGGTGAATGAAAAAAATAAAAATTGTAAAGAAGAGAAGCAAAATGAAAACAAATGATCGTAGAAAAGACTTGCTGGATACACTGGATAGGAAAATTTGAACGTGAGCGTTTCTTACAACAAATCAAATTATCGGGGAAAAAATGTGGAAGTGTTCCATCAAAATTAAATATCAAGATAGAAGATACACTAACAATAAAAATACCGAGTTATGTTTGCAGGGAATATAGAATCACATTATGTAGAATTATAGACATGCAAGTTGTCAGATAAATTCGTTCCTTTTCTTTTTTTTTTTTCGTCCTGGCACCCTTTCATCATATGTCTGGTAAATTGTATTCAAAGTTCAAAAACGATAAACAGATGTTGTAGAGGAAGATTAAAACTGCACACACAAAAATAAATCATAAAACATTATGGTAGAATAATCCTTTGTGTTCTTTCAAATATTATTGAAAAGGATTACAATGAATAATGGGGAAGAGCAACGAACTAACGAATTTATCTGACAATTAGTACAATAATAGCGAAAACATGACCCAGCATAATGAAGTCGGAGTGGGGGAAGGCACCGAGAAGATTCATAGAAGATTTGCAGTGGAAATGCTAATCTACTGTACAAAAATTTCGCAGAACGATTCAGTAGAAACCTAAAAATATGTGAATCAACGCTGAATATGTTTTTATAAATACAAAAAAAAAAAAAAATAACTTCCAAACGTTACAGATTGATCATATTTTTGCCAATAATATACAAATCCCTAACAACTATAACTTTTCTAGCAAGCTGGAATGTTGTCTAGAAAATAGTAATAAATGGGGTTTTGCAAGAGATCTATATTTGTAAATAACTGTTATTGGTAAATCAGGCCGTTACTGAAGTCAGTAGCACCTATATTCTTAAGTGAGGAGATGATAAAATGCATGGTATTGATCTATTACCAAATATTCTACGACCGCAAAGTAAGCTCTTTGATAGTAGCGACATGCGTATCGAATGCAACCGAATATCAAGGCAAATGCAATTTAAAAGGAAAAACAAATAATCAGACTGTAAAATACAGAAAATAGAAAAAGACAACTTCGGTACAATAAATAATTATGTCATAAAATAAGATTTACATTTACATAGACAACTAAACAACCAGTAAAAAAAAAAAACTAATAAAAAGAAAAGCTGCACATTCATCCAGTAAAGCTAATTATAAATAGCCATATAAAAGTAGAAATGTCAACAAAAGTGAGCCAAATAAAAAGACAAATTTATACAAAACACCTCAAGTAATATACCTTTTTAGACTCTGACATCACGACATTAAAACTAGAATAACTCCATAAATATTTAATTTGAGGTAGAAACATATAGGATAGTAAAATATAGAGTAGTTGATTATGAAACCATAAGACTGAGATTGATATTGAATATTAAAAAAGGCGGCGAGCTGGCGGAATGGTTGGCACGCCGGATAAAATGCTTAATGTCATTTCGTCCGTCTTTACGTTAATCAGCGTCTACTTTACTGTTTGTCTTTTCGGGGTCGATAAGTTGAGCACTGGGGTCTATAGAAATCGATTTGCAGCTTCCTCGCAATTGTTGACTTTGTGCTAAAATTTGAAGTCAGTATCAAATATTGAAAAAGGAGGCATACTAGCAGAATCGTTAGCACGCTGGGCAAAATGCTTAACATTTCGTCCGTCTTTACGTCCATCGAAGTCTACTTTTCTCTCCGTCCTCTTGGGGTTGATGGGTGCCAGTTAAGCACTGGGGTCCATAAAATTGAGCCGCTGTTTCCTCGCAATTGCTAGCCTTGTGACAAAATTTGAAGCCAATATTAAATATACAAAATGGCGGCATGCTGGTGGAATTGTTACGTTCGTATTTACGTCCATCAAGTTCTACTTTGCTCTTCATACTTTCGGGGTCGATAAGTATCAACTGAACATTAGGGTCCATAAAATCGAGTTGCGGCTTCTTCGCAATTGCTGGCCTTGTGCCCAAATTTGAAACTAATATTAAATATAAAAGCTAGCAGCGAGCTGGCAGAATCCTTATCGCGGCGGAAAAATCGCTCAACGGCATTTCTTCCGACTTGACATTCTGAATTCAAACACTACCGTGGTCGACTTTACCTTTCATCCTTTCGAGGTCGGTAAAATAAATACCAGTTGAGCACTGGGATCGATGTAAGAGACTTGTACACTCTTCCACAATTGCTGGCCTTGAGTCAAAATTTGAAATCAATTTCAAATATAAAAATCAATAAATTATTCGCCACTTTTTCAAGGACATCAGATATAAGAGAAAAGACAACCCTACAAAGTGATTTGTGTATTATAATATCCAGCTTGATATTCATAGAAGAAAAAACCTACCTTGTTAATATAATCTAAGAGACCTGATACAAATATATAACTATTTCACAGTAATCACAGAAAAATAAAGAAAATTATATGAAGTGATAGAATGTAAAATGATTTGGATAATAGATATGAAAAAATAAATTAATTTTGACAAGGAACAGGAAAAGCTATAAAAATGATTTGCTAGAAAGAAATAATGATAAAATTAGAGATATTGTTTACAATATTCAAAATTCAAAGAGGATCTTCAAACATTGCGAAAGAAAAAGAGCCAAAATCGTGTAAGTAATGAGTTTCGAACAAGGTTGAATGGAAAGCAAGTGAGCTAATGTGAGGGGAAATGATGTTTCTGGGAGAAAACCTTTAGCTGAAAAAAGATCGATACTCAACCACGAGAACTATATAAAGTAATAATAATAGCCATGTATATTTCTGAGTTTCTTAGGAGAGAGAGGTCGTGACTACGGCACAAAATGGTAGCACAGCGCCTATTCCGTCTGGCTGGCCATATTTCAGTGTTTTGCCGATCAATAGCACTGAAAATCAACCATAGTTTTTGTATCACTTGAAGGGACTGACCGAAGTTCACTTGGCAGTGGACATGTCATATTGTCTTGAAGGCAGTCAATATTATGCGGAATAAAGGCGGCGAGCTTACAGAATTGTTAGCATACTGTGCAAAATGCTTAACAGCATTTCGTCTGTCCTTACATTCTGAGTTCAAATTACACCGAGGTCGACCTTACCTTTTATTCTTTCGGAGTCAGTAAAATAAGTATCAATTGAACACTGGGATCGATGTAACGACTTATACTCTCCACTGAGCCTTCTGACCTTATGCCAAAATTTCAAGCCAATATTAGATGGAATGGATGTTTAAGCGTTTAGGTTAAATGAAGTCGGTGGAAGAAGCTTGGCGCCCAATGCACTGAGGAGCGCTGAAGTTTCTAAAGCTGGGTATTAGAAAAGAAACGCGAGATCTTCCCGTAGGAAGAAACAAGATCGGCCGAGTCATTTAAATTTTTCACAATGACCATCACTTTCAGAATGACCATCGAACACTAGAAAAGTACTTGAATAATTTTGTTTAATTGAGGCAGCAGAATGGTAGCGTAGGTATTTTTGGTTGCAATAAAATGCAACGATTCCCGATTAAACAAATGTACTGAAAAACTGGAGTGAAAATGATTGCAATAAATTGACCGTAGCGATTAAAGAAATGTTTAATTCTAGGTGCATTGCCAAAACATATATAAAAGATTTTGGTGGGAATCAACAATTAAATTCATGTCTAGACATATAAAAGCACTTAGATTTGACATCATGAAATAGAGGTAGAAACAAATAAAAGAAATTCCCTTCGACTCTAGAAAACAATTCTGTCACGCTACGATATAGAAAGAGTTAAACGCGTATTGATTAAGCATATTTGGAGAAGACCAAGCAAATTAAATATGCTCGCTGATATATATGTCATGAGCTTACAATAGAATTATATCAAACGAAGAAACGTTGACAAATGTTGGTGCTCCAGCATAGCCACAGCCTCGAACACGTAAACGAGATAAAGAAAATAACATAACCAAAACAGAAATAGAAGATATGCTCCGTTCAAATCACAAGCAACCATTTTGCTAAAGAAAGAAATCATTGCATGAATACAAAAACAGAAAAAGACAAAAAAAAAGCCAACATGATTGTCACGGCTGGAATATTTTCTAGCATAGGAATGTACGCTCGATGAGACTTGTTTTACAACGATGATGATGAAAATATATGAATGGTAAGAAAATAGGGTTTGTACCAATGTGAAGCACGGCTTGACAAGAACAATAAGACGTGTCACAACATATTCTAAATTCGTATATTTTCCTAAATTTGCTAACTTTAACCTATTTTCCATTCCTTTCTCTCAGGTTTCTTTTATTTTTATTTCTCACTCCTCTTTATTTATTTATTTATTATTATTTTTTTTTTTTTTGCTCAAAGTCTTCTATTTTGGTTTCTTTCTTTCACATTTCTTTTTTTATTATTTCCACATGGTTGTGTGATTTTTACCATTTCTGTGTTGCTGTATGCTTAAGAAATTTGCTTTGCAACCGCTTGGTTTCCAGTTCAGTATCACTAAATGACATCTTGAGCAAGCGTCTTCCTGTTTTTCCATAGGCCGGCCAATGCCTTGTAAGTGAATTTGGCCGGCGGAAACTATATGGAAGCCAGTCGTATATATATATATAT
>NC_068992.1:19653772-19654773 GCF_001194135.2 Octopus bimaculoides
TGTGTGTGTGTGTGTGTTTGTGGTTGGGTGCGTCTGTGTGTGTGTTTACGTGTGTATGTGTGTGTGTCCATCCCCACCACGAGATGACCGGTGTTGGTCTGTTTACGTTCTTCGTAGCCTAGCAGTTCGACAAAAGAATATCGATAGAATAAGTACTGGGTTGATTCGTTCAGCTATAAATCCTTCAAGGCGATGCCTCAGCTTGGCCGCATTCTAATCACCGAAGCACGTAAAAGATAAAAGAATTGAAGCTACTTTTCATTGTCTATCCGTCTCGCTTCCACTCAAAAATGGAAAACATAAAAGAATAGAGTGAAATAGAAAGACAATAGAAGAGTCGAGAAGAATAAAAGAAAGCTCTCAGAGCGACAACAGTGCATCTTCCTTTAAAAGCTTAATATCCACCCTTTGCGCATTTCTATATGTACTGAGTCGATAAAATAAATAATAATTATTATTATTTCTACTCTAGACACAAAGACTTGAAAATTTTTTGGGAAAATGGGCTAGTCGATTATATCGACTCCAGTGCGTAACTAGTACTTATTTCACCGACCCCGAAAGAATGAAAGGAAAAGTCGACCTCTACGGAATTTGAACTCAGAACGTAGCGGCAGAAGAAATGCCGCTAAGCATTTCGCCCGCCGTGCTAATGATTCTGCCAGCTCACTGCCTTTATAAATAATAATTGTAATGATATTGCTGGGTATGGTCCATTCAACTCAACACCTCCACCTCAAATTCATATCTTTGCTACTGAAAATCTTTTGGGAATGGGGCTAGATAATTATTTCGACCCTAGTATTCAAGTGGTTCTTAATTTATCGACCCCGAAAGGATGAAAGGCAAAGTCGACCTCGGCCGAATTTGAACTCAGAACGTAACGGCAGACGAAATACCGCTAAGCATTTTGCCCGGCGTGCTAACGATTCTACCAGCTCGCCACCTTACACACACACACACACACAAACACACATTCATGCATGCATGCATGCATGCAT
>NC_068992.1:19654837-19661085 GCF_001194135.2 Octopus bimaculoides
ACCCCAGTGCGTAACTGGTTCTTAATTTATCGACCCCGAAAGGATGAAAGGCAAAGTCGACCTCGGCCGAATTTGAACTCAGAACGTAACGGCAGACGAAATACCGCTAAGCATTTTGCCCGGCGTGCTAACGATTCTACCAGCTCGCCACCTTACACACACACACACACACAAACACACATTCATGCATGCATGCATGCATGCATGGATGGATGGATCGATGGATGGATGGATCGATGGATTTTGTAGATTTTATTGATTCGAAGAAGCACTTCACTCATTCTGTTGTCATTGAGAGTCTCCTGCAACGCACGATCGTTCTGGTGACAAAAATTAATAAGACAGCAGAGGATAGGCTATTATATCAGACGTCGAATTGTTGAGTGCAGTAATGTTGCTAGCTGCATCATAGAGTAACGGAAGCAATTTTAGGAGACGCCTCGTTGTTTTTTCCTGTTTCTAAGAAATGTGATTTCTACAACAGTGAGGTCAAATTAGTTACAATCGTGGGATTGTGAAAATATTGATTTCAAATTTCAGCACAAGGCCTTCAATTTCGTAAAGAGGGAACATCGATTACATTAAGCCAAGTGTTCAACTGGTACTTGTTTTATCGACCCCAGGAGGATGAGAATCAAATTCAACTTCCGGGGTATTTGAAATTCGTAATGTAAATACGGTTGAGATGCCGATAACCATTTTGTCCGGAATGCAAAAGATTAAGCTAGCACTTTGCATTAGGGTTGTGATAATATCGGTTTGAAATCTTTGCACGAAGCCAGCAAGTTCAGAGGTGTGGGTAAGTCGGTTACCATGCTCTCAGTGCACAACTGGTACTTATTTTATCGGCCACGAAAGGATGATAGCCAAAATCGATTTCGGTGGAATTTGAACTCACAACTTAGAGGTATACAAAATGCCGGCATGCTAATGATTCTGCCAGCTCACTGCCTTAGTGATGTGATCATATTAGTAGAAGGAAACGTATACGTGTACTTTAGGACCGCCAGCTGAATAAACAAGAAAGGTAATGTCAAAAACTTAAATGAAGAAATTTCAAATAATTATGATATCACGCGGATTAATGAAGAAAATGTCCATTATCTGAATAATTAATTCGTGTGACGAAAAGAAGAATTAAAAATGAAACAAATTCCGGAGAGAATCTGATTTTTAGTCAAATGACAATTAGAGGATATTCTTCCTGAAGCTGGATATGTGTATCTGAATGTAGCATATATATATACATAATATAAATAATATGTATCATAAAGGTTACAACTTGGACTCGAACTCAGGGTTAGTAGACCGCGCTCTGAACCACTGCGCCATATGCCCGTGGGCAATTATGGAGTGAATTTTAGGGCTTATAAATCTAATATTTTTCTATTCTTCCTTAATACCGGTTCCCATTTGCTGCTCGTATCTGCACTCGGTCTGCTTAGGAGGTTGTTAATAATGTAAAAAAAAATTAGTTTACATTTACCTTACTCTCTCTCTTTTTACGATTTATTTATATATTTGCATTAAAAAAATTCTTCAACAATAATGTGAATAAAATGTTGTTAATTTTAAGATGATTGAAAAAGTAACAAAGTAAAGAAGAAAAATTGAACAATGAAACAAGCAGCCTGTCTGCTCTTAAATGTAATTTACAATAAACTGATTGATCGATTGATTGTATAATAGATTGATTAGTTAAAATTACAATTTATAAACATCGATTTTATTTCAGATATGCCATTCTTGAACAGATTATAGCTGGCACGGCCGTAATAAAGCACACACACTCAAAGTATGTATATGTATGTGTATATAGGAGTTTCTTTTTTTTTTTTGTATGTTTTACTTATCTTTAAGCCTGATATTTATTTATTTTATCGTGTTCTTTTCCCGAACCGCTACATTACTAAGACGTAAAGAAAATAACACCGTTTACTCAGCGGTGGTGAGGGACAAATAAACATACACACACGCACATTCATATATATGTATGTATATATACACAGTTTCCATATACCAAATCTAATCTCAAAGCTATGGTCAGCCCAGGGCTGTAATACACAATACCAGCACACAGTGCCATGAAGTGGGTCAGAACCCAGAAACATGTAATTGGAAAGCAAGCCTCTTACCACACAGCCATAACTTTGGCATCGTTTACGGTTAAAGTTATCGTACGATTCTCTTTATAGTGAACATACTCATTACTGAGTATACTCTTACTCCTTTACTGGTTTCAGTCATTTGACTGCGGTCATGCTGGAGCACCGCCTTTAGTCGAGCAAGGAATTATTCTTTGTTAGCCTAGTACTTATTCTATCTATCTTTTTTGCCGAACCACTAGGTTACGGGGGCATAAACACACTAGCATCGGTTGTCAAGTGCTGTTGGGAGGACAAACACAGACACACAAACATATACACACACACAAACATATATAGACATATATACGGCGGGCTTCTTTCAGTTTCCGCTTACTAAATCCACTCACAAGGCTTTAGTTGCCCCGAGGCTATAGTAGAAGACACTCGTCCAAGGTGCCACGCAGTGGGAATGAACAAGAAACCATGTGGTTGGTAAGCAAGCTACTTACCACATAGCCACACGAATTTGTATTGCAAGGTTCCTGAGGTGAAATCTTATGTTGATATAGTTCTTTCTTGTACCAAGTTTCGGGTCCAAGGACAGCAGCAGCAACGTGGGAGTGGTTGGGGCTGGAGAGGAAGGTCGTAGAGCTATTAAGTACAATGACACACACTCACACATACATACACACATGTACATACACACACACGGACACAAATGTATGCGCATGAAAGGATCCACGTCATAGAAGAACATAATGAAATAAGTTGAACAAAAGAACGCACAAAGACTGAAAGTAACGCTGAAAAGGTCACAGATGCGTGACGAAAGATTTCGGAACAATGAACATGAGTTCAAATAAAATAAGCAATAAGCGACAGAAGAACGAATATATAGTGCGTGTGTTTATTTGGCAAAAGAACGACCATCCTGAAATACAACAATGTATATATATATATATATATATATATATATATATATATATATATATATATATATATATATATATATATATATATGTATATATATATACATGCACATGCTCGGAAACATTTTAAACATCTATATGCTGAGGAGATTTCAGATGTTCGACATCAAGTTAAAATAACGTATTCATCGGCATGGAACACACATATTGCTACAGTACATATAATTCTTTTCACGCGGGACATGATAATTTTTTCCTTCACTTTTTTCTTTGCCGTTCGGCTGATGACACATACGTAGTCGGCGTGATGTGAACACTATCTATCATGCAGAAATATGATTTTTGTCCCCCGAGAATGGTATATAAATTTTACTTCAACTTATATGACAGAGCTGGTTTTCGGTTCATTTCATTTACAGCTATAAATACGCACGCACGCGCGCACATACACAGGGTGAATGTGAGTTTGTGTATGTGTGTGTGTGCAAGTAAGCGTGTGCACTTGTACGATTTTCGTTATGGATATAAATTAAATTCTGTCATATATATATATATATATATATATATATATATATATATATATATATATATATATACATATACATGTGTATATATAATGTGTGTATAGATGTTTTTGTATGCATACATATATTTATACGTACATATATATATATGTATATATATGTGTATATATATGTTTGTATGTATGTATACACATATTTATATATATATATATATATAAACGCACACACACACACACACACATGTGTGACTTTTCTTTCCCCCAACATTAAGCAAGTTTTAAATATTGTGTACGTTGCTGGTGCACCGTAATTGTGACCTACAGAGAAAGATAACGTAGACCATACAGTATGAGTATAATGACAGTTTAATGATATATAATAGCAGTTTATTGAATAAAGACATTATCACAGCACTCTTTGCTGGTGTTCCGAATATAAACCTGGCTTGAAAGATGTTTTTATTGGCAATTAAAACCTTAGATAAGATACTGTAATTTTAAAACCTAAATTCATAAATATTTTATAAGTTTTATCTCTAAGGTTAATTATGCTTAAAATCTGCAATTTACTGATAACAAAAACATGTATGATTAAATTTTAAAATCATTCACAACCTTTCTGCAAATTCTGTTCATGATCTGCCGTTAAAATGTCGGCAAACTGATCTGAATCTCTAGTATCTTACACGACTTTCCACCCTTTCTCTCGTCATTTGCTTTATCATATCAAATAATCTTCTTCCGCTTTCATTGCACTGGGGTCTTTGTTAATGATTTTTAAGTGTGTTACGGCAGTTCAACATGAACATCATCCCCCAAAAAATTCACCACACAATTGCGCATTGCATTCGGTTGTGGGAGATATAAATCTTCTCACACCGTGAATGACTTTAAGGCTTACATCCAGGATGTAGGGCAGATATAGGCAACATTTTTTTTGTTTTTCATGAAGTGAGCCTTAAGAGACATGGTTTATCATCAGACAGGGCGCCGGAAATGTCAATACGTCGAATAACCTCCAAGAAGCGCCGAGCGATCTGATTGCACTTTTAACAGTGATCCATCGTTTCTCCTTCGACACTTCACTGCTAATTGATTTATTACCAGCTCATATATTCCCCGTTCTCTATCGCTACTTCGTTACTAAATCTAAGAGATGCTTCTTTGTTCTTCTCTTTAGCAAGAGCCACCACCTCTTAATGATGGTGGCCCGTCAATTTCTACTTAACTATTTCGCTAATCGTAACTGACAATTCTTCGAACCGAGGCATATAGATTCAATGGCCCGTCACCGGATCACTGCTTCCTCGTCATGCTTCCATTGAGCGTATAGATTACAAAATTGTATTCTGTGCAGATAACTACCTGAAAATACATCATGTACGCTAATCTATTGGCTAAACTGATAAAAACTATATCTAAAACTGATGTAGATGATTCGCTGTAGTGTGCTCACATTGGTGTAGTGTATAAATTTATTAGCTTCAAGAGTTGTAACTGTCTAAGCCGGTTTCTAAGTCTTTCATTTCCCACTTTTCTATCAGTTCCTTCAATACAATCCCAGCGTTCGGAGGTGTCCTATTTTATCCCAAAGCCGAAACTAAATACTACTAAGCAAAATATTCGACATTCAAAGGGTTAAGCCAAAATAATTTTAATATAAGGGCAGCAACATTTCGTCGAAGAGGCAAGTCAATTGCAGTGATCTCGGTATTTGACCAGCATGACAAATGCATAGATTTTATTTCATTTGTCATAGATCAATCAAAACTCTTAAGGTATCGGTCGTTCTCTGACAGGTTTATGGTCGAGACTGTAGCAGTCTGGCGTTCTTGGTCCGTAGACCATATCCCTGCTCATTGCTATCGTAGTGAAGATTGCTGTCCGCAAGTGCAAGCACCATGAGTTAGAGTGGATGTTACAGCGCATCTACCTCACTATCCTCTGGGGCAACGCTTTTGCCATTTTGTCTGCTGGGGCCATGAATAATATTTCTATATTGTGAGAGGCAAGTGTTTCCGTTTATCATCTTTCAAAATGACCAATGAGAATTCGAGTTATAGAATTCTTTCATGTTATCTTTATCTAAAAGTTGATCGATCAGAATGTATACCAATTATAAACTGGAATTGTTTACAATCCTTAGCCACAAACATCAAACGTTGAGATTTGACATAACCGAAAGAAATTAATTATTAATATTAAAGATAAATGAACTTTTGAGAATTACATATTATCCAACATTTCCGAAGACCTATCACTATAATGATTTTGTGTGTTTTAGCCATGCAATTCATGACGAGAAAGTATGAAGATGTGAAGATCGTGTCATTGTGCTTTTGAAAGAAAGTATTATTGTCATGTTCCAATTAAAGAATGTTTACAAGGTCTGCGCTTATGAAAGCAATGTAAGATTAATGTAAGGCGTCTAGCTTACTTGTGAATGACGCCTGTATGCCTGAGCTTAATATTTTGCCTACCAAGCCCATTTTCCCCCCCATTTTCTTTTGCACTAGTGGTCAAAATTTAATACAAATTAAGTATATAACGTTTTAAACAAGTTTTACTTGTTTCAGTCGTTAGACTGCTGGGACACTGCCTTAAAAAAATTTAGCTTACTGAATCAACCCCAGTATTTATTGTTTTTAAAGCCTGGTACTTATTCTTCTGCGGAACCGCTATATTGCAGGGATATAAACACACCAACAC
>NC_068992.1:19661660-19664133 GCF_001194135.2 Octopus bimaculoides
ATATATATATATATATATATATATATATATTATGAATGGCATCGCTCCAGTGATGGCGTTGACACTGACGTGCCCATTTCTGGCATCTGCGTTCTCATCAGTTCTTAAAATTGAAGTCATGTAGTTTGAATCACCGTAATTTGAGGGTTCATTACAAAATCACCATTGGAAGTCACTCGTGACCCCGATTGAAGGCAAAGTGTTCATGAGTGATATGTAGGATTTTTTACATGGGAATATTTTTGACAAGAAGTGGTATCAATAAAAAAAAAAAAAAGAAACGGGAGACCATCTAGTGTCCTTCTAACATTCCTAAATATGAAGCAAATGTCATTATTATTAAATGTTACAGAGGGCGGCGAGCTGGCAAGGAAAATACATAGCGGCATTTCGTTCATCTCTACGTTCCGAGTTCAACATCCGCCAATTACTGGGGGTCGATTTATTTCACTAAAATTCTTTAATGACTGAAAGAAGAAAAAGATAAACAGGACGACTAGCCTAAGGCTAGAAGCGGCAACAGCATCTGAGAGTTAAACCACAATTTGTGCAACTGTAACACTTCATAGCAACTCTTGATACAATCTATCATGAGTTTTACAAGAAAACTGCCTTTTGGGTGACATTAGCACATAGAATCTACACCAGGGCCGGGGAACTTTTTAACGAGTTACCCAAAGATATACTTATTTACACTGACGTTATCCTATTGATTTGACAGAAAGAAATCATAGATTCTTTGAATTCAAAAGGATTATTGAATCTATTTTATTGAATGCGTTTCCATGACTATTTACACATCCATTACGTTGGACAGATGTAGTGTTGCCAGAAGAAGACTTTCTGTTGTAAGAAGGAATGTTTTTTTAAATATAATTTTAACCCCCCAAAATTTAATTTTTACCCCGCTTGGGGTAGTTTACCGCGATTCGCCGTCACGTAGGTCTACATTGTTACAACAATTATGAAATGCTCTCAAATATTCTGATGGTTTGATATGCTGCCATCTATAATAGTTATGGTCTTTTTCTCACCCACCGCAGTCACGGTGTCCCTTCAAAGGTCATGCGTGTTGCCTCTATTTCTCTAATGAAAACGCAATAAAATAGTAACTAAATTAATAATAGACAGAGGGTGTACAGGTTAGAACCGAACAGGAAATCGATAAGACTAAATAATGAAATGGAGATTCGAGAAAACTTTGTTTTATGAGCTAAAATATTGGAGATGAAAGGAACGTCGAGTCATGGGTATGAAAGTTAGATAAGATGTGTAGGCCTTTTTCGTAACACTCCGTTATATATAGAGAATACACACACACACACACACATATCAGTTTATTAAATTTTAAATCATAGTCTGGTTTTCATTTTTTTATTATTATGGTATTTTAATCAAATTAGCGCTTTCATACAGAGTGTACTCACCAGATTTCAAATGTGTTTAACTGACAGTTGAGTTCTTGAAAACTTTAGTACCACTTAGAACGCTCCACTCAGCTGAATTTTTAGAATACCTTTTTGATCAATCCACATGATCTTAAACATCACGGTTTTCCAGGCTTTTCTGCTTTCTTAAAATGTTCAAACCTGTCCTCAACAGAAATAACACCAATTATATAACAACCAGGTAATGATGTGGATGAATAAATATAAACAAATTACAGAATATCGGTACGCCAAGGAAACCGTGATGTTTAAGAGCATGCTAAATTATCACGAGCAGGCTGTTCCGTTGATCGGATCAACTGGAACCTTCGACGTCGTAAGCGAAGGAGTGCCAACAACAACAATCTTTATTTCCAGTGAAATAATTACGTATGTGTGCTTGTGTGTGTGCGTCTGCGTGCGTGTGTGTGTGTGTGTGTGCGTGTGTGGGTGTATGTGTGTGTGTGTGTGTGTGTGTGTGTGTGTGTATACTAAACATATACTAAATATTCGTATATTATGATTTGATTTACTTATTTCTATTTACACACGCACACACATACATACATATACGCACGCATAGTCAAAATAAATTAAATCATCCTATTTGATATTCGAAATAGTAAAAATGTTAATACTATTGAATGTGATGACTACTTCGTACGACACTGAAAATCTCAAGATAATTTGGTTTGAAGTAGAAATAATTAGACACGGAGAGATAGGTGCTTTGAACAAAAGGTTTTTTTTTTTTTTTTTTTTGTAATCGTTATCTATACAGAATATATTAGTTAGAAACAAGAAAACAAGTATATTAGTGAAACAATAGGAATTATCCAATAATAGTCACTAACAACAATTTAATTTGGTAGTTTAGACAATATTCATACAAGATTTAAATTACGCACTACAAATAATTTCAAAAACGAAAAGAGGTATAATTAAGATATTTAAGAATTTATGCAAAACTAATGAATATTTTAAAAATTATTGCCAATGAATAATGTCTTAATTGAAGATAATTTAGATATGATTATTAGAACATT
>NC_068992.1:19664384-19665688 GCF_001194135.2 Octopus bimaculoides
AGCCAGGTACTTTTTAGCCCACCTCTTTGTTGTGTGTGTGCGTGTGTGTGTGTGTGTGGATGCCACACCTTCTGACACCTGATGAAAAACATGCTAAGTGGATCATATCACGGGAAAATCTGACGCTGTTTCGGCCAGATCCAGCTAGATTCCTTAAATGTTTCCTCTCCTACTCCAAAGAAAGCCAAGGTCGTTTCATATGCAGGGAAGGTGATGGCCTCCGATTTTGGGGAGTGCAAAGGCCATTCTGTTTATTGGATCTCTTCAAAAGGGCGTGACCATCAATGGAGTGTACTATGCCAACATGTTGTGACAGTTGCGAAAGCCTATCAAGAACAAACATCCAGGATAATTGACGAAAGAGTTCTTCATTAGGACGATACTCCAGCTTGGTTTCAGTGGCTGCTAGTGTGTCTGACCGCGACTCCCTTTTCTCCTGGTTTGGCCCCATCTCACTATCATCTGTTTCCAACATGAAGGAGCATTTAGCTGGGAACCTGTATTTCAGTGATGATGACGTCTTATCTGCTGTTGATGATTTTTTTTTAATAACGAGATGAAAGCTTCTCCTATACCATCCAATCACTGCAACCTCGATGGAAGAATTGCATAGAGCGCAAGGGGTCTATGTTGAAAAAGAAATATCATTTGGTCGCATTGAATGAGAATGTCTTGGATATTCTATGAACTTTTCAGCCAACCATCCTAGTGTGTCCTTTCATTTTTATGACTTAAGATGTAATGGAAAGAATTTGGTTGTTATTTCTTGAAAACAAATATGGTGATGGTGATGGTACTGGTGATAGAGATGATGTTATTTTTCGCTGAGCCCTAAATCGGCCATGAATAAATATACTAATAACCAAGTGGGTCCTATTCATGACCATTCCCAACTTTCTCTACAACTTTGCTTGTCATTAACTACACCACAATTAACTTCAAGTGGCTCCCCTTTTCAATACGGCCGAGTTGTATTTAACGGTTCTTTGGTTGCTATTTCACCGAGTCGAATAGTCATGAAATGTTCCCTTTTAGACACAGACCACCGCAGGGGTTAGGGTTAGTTATTGTAGTGGTGGTGGTGGTGGTGGTGGCGCGACAGTTGACAGCGGTGACGACGCTTGTTCTGCTTACGTTGTCATCCTCCTCCTCCTCATCATCATCATCCAGTTCTCTATTTAAGAGATGAGGAATTATGTGCATTATTTACGTTAGATGTGCATATGGCGTAGTGGTTAAGAGCGCGGGCTACTAACCCCAAGATTCCGAGTTCGATTCCAGGCAGTGACCTGAATAATAATAAT
>NC_068992.1:19665822-19668107 GCF_001194135.2 Octopus bimaculoides
CCCACGTTTGAAATTTCCCCAAAAACACCTGTTGAAGGCTGGAGTGTATATCAGTCAAAATGTTGGGTTAACGACAAACAAGATGAGGACAAATATCCGTCAAATGTAAATAATGTAAATAATGTATTGTCATCATCATCATTATCACCACCGTTCTTGACGTCATCATTGTGAGCATCGTCATCGCTGACGTGATAGTCACGGTAGTATTGATGATGATGACGATACTGGGGAGGAGGAGGAGGAGGAGAGGTAATGATGAGGAGGAAGATGAGGAGGTAATGATAAAAATTATGATGATGATGATGATGATGATGATGGATGATGATGGTGATGATGATGATGATCTATGATGATGATCATCATGATCATCATCATCATCGCCGCCATATTTATTCACGCCACCACAAAACATCCTCCTTTCATCTCCACCGCCATTACTGTCATCACTACCGTCATCAACAGTGTCATCACCATCATTCTTAGTCAGAAATAAACAAGAGTACAACCGCGACAGCTGTTCTTTTTGTCGCCATTACGGAAATGCCGTCGCTTTCGTTGCTACAACTTGTGTCTGTAAAAATTAGCCCCCAACACCACCAGCACCACCAAGAAAAGAAGAACAACAACAAGAACAACGACAATATCAACAACAATATCAAAATCAACAACACTCTCATCCTTTACAACAGCCTTACAGCAACTGTGTTGCTTAAATGTAACCAAAACAACCTCACCGGTAGAGAATGTGTTGTTGTTTTTGCTGTTGTTGTTGTTGATGGTGGCGGTGGTGGTGGTGGTGGTGGCGGTGATAGTGGTGGCGGTTGTGGTTTTGATGACGGTAGTGGTGGTGGTGGTGGTGGAGGTAGTGTTGTGTGCGGTTTTAGTTATGATAGTAGTGTTTCATAGAGCTTTAAGTCGCTGATTGTTATGCGGTGGTGGGGAGAAACTATCGCAACGATATCAATACCCATAGCATCGGCGGCGGCAGCAGTAGCAGCACAGCAGCCGTAGAAGCAGCAGTAGCAGCAGCACAGCGGCAAAGGCGACAGCAACAAAAACAGCAATTACAGCAGCAGTAAGAGCAGCAGTAGTAGTAACAGTAGTAGCAGCAGCGGCTGCTGCAGCATAAGTGATGGTAGTGGTGCTTTGGTTAAGAATTACACTTCATACCTAACAGTCAGGGTTATGTAATTCAATTCCACTGCGTATTTCCTTAAGCAAGTGTTTTCTAAACCTTGGTCTAAGGATCGATCAACCAAGCATTTGCTGTAAAACTAGCATTAAGAAGTTCCTGTACAGAACCGCCCATCGGCTTAGCCGTCCGTCTAAAAAACACCTATCCCAGGCCAAAATAATGAAGAGAGGTCTCTACATACACACCAAGGCTATTATAGATTAATACTGGGCCGCTAGACCCGTGGAATTCTCGACCAACTGACCAGTGTGTATAGACTTAAGACAGCACTGCCAATCGGATGGTTTCTGCATTTATTGTGTGCTGCGCTTAACACGCTGTTCCTTGACCGTTGTCCACAATATATTGGAAATATTTAGACCGTGTTTCTTTGATGATAATCGAATTTGTTGCTGCCTTATTTTATACTCAGAGTTTTCTCCTGAAGTAGACGATTGGGTGCAGCAGTTTGGATACTGATGATTTGGCACGACTGACTGGACACTGAACCTGTTTTGGCGACAGTAGATTTTAGCACTGGAAGGATCCACAAGCACACGTGCACGCAGAATTGTACACATGCATATAGAAAGAGGGAGAGAGATTTTACAATTCATTGCCTCTCTTTATAAATACAGAGAAATATGCTCACACACAGGAACAGAGAGAAATACATACAAATAGAAAGCTACGGTGAGAAAGATAGAGACCTTACAAATTGCTGGTTTAAAATTTTGGCAAAATGACAGCAATTTCGGGGGAGTGGATGAGTCGATTACATTGACCCCAGTACTCAAACGGGTTTATTTCATCGACCCAAAAATGATGAAAGGCAAAGTCGATCTCGGCGGAATTTGAACTCAGAACGTAATGACAGACGAAATGCCGCTAAGCATTTTTCCCAGCGTTGTAGACCTTACAACGCCTTGGAGCCCTTACAAATTATTGATTTATTAATCAATAAATTCTCATTCACATAAAGAAAAATATGGTCATATATAGGAACAGAGAGAAATGGGAGTGAAAGAGAAAATAGAATTCATTAATTGAACACTGTTGACTTAAGTACTTTCCGTCTCCTCACACAAATACATAAACGGATATATAT
>NC_068992.1:19668361-19669455 GCF_001194135.2 Octopus bimaculoides
GAATCCGGGCATGTACTTTATAAGAATTCTGATATAATCCAGATTTGCCTGACCACATCGAATGATAGGGAACGTACAGAACTGTTTAAGATAGACAATTATGCGGTACTTCGCTCAATAGATGAATCCTGAGGCAAAACAACGTAAGTTAATCGGACGTCCAGAGTAAATGTATTAGACTGACGTTCAAAGGAAGTTTGATATGGAAAAAAAGCAGAAGCATGACGTTTCGAGCATCGCTCTTCTTCAGAAAATAGGAAGACGAATAAGTCTAGACAGAAGGCAAAAATAGACCGAGAAATACACAAGTATTGCATGACTGAAAAATAAGTGACGCGAAATAAGAGAATGTGGTTTTTGAAGGATGGGGTATGCAAAAATGGCTATTGTGAATATGTGTATGCAAGTGTGCGTGCGTAGTATTATCTGTGTGCGTGTGTGCTTATGTTCAAGTGAGTGATGTGCGTGGGAGGGAGTGAGGTGAACAGGTTCGTAGCAATAGTGAGATTTAGTGGTGGACAGACATGGTTAAAAGGCGTGTGCGTTGCTATCGATGTGTTTGCGTACGTGTTTATACACATACGCGCGCACGCACACACACACATACACACACACACACACACAAACACACACACACGCACACATGATGGTATTACAAACAGTTTCCGTCTACCAAATCCACTCACCAGGTATTTGGTCAGCCGGCCCTATATAATAGAGAACACTTGATAAATAATACTCAAGGTGCCGCGCAATGGGACTGAAATCGAAACTACGTGGTTGCAAAGCAAGATTCTGCATCATACATCCAGGCCTGCGCCGATGTTTTTTGCTTCAGTCAGAGGGGGACAAGCGTCGAGGCAAGCAAATAACATCCAGTTCAAGTCAGTCTGGTGGAAACGGTAATAAGAAGCTGTGTAGTTGCTGTGAAGGCAGAAGTAGCACAGCACCCACGATTAACGTTACAACTTATCTAGCTGGGGCAGCAGTGATAGAAGCAGCAGTTATAGCAGTAGTAGTAGTAGTAGTAGTAGTAGTAGTAGTAGTAGTAGTAGTAGTAGTAGTAGCAGCAGTGCTAGTATTAGTAATGGTAG
>NC_068992.1:19669465-19671434 GCF_001194135.2 Octopus bimaculoides
GTAGTAGTAATAATAGTAATAACAGCAGCTGCAGTAGTAGTAGTAGTAGTAGTAGTAGCAGCAGCAGTAGTAGTAGTAGTAACAGCAGCAACAGCGGCAGCAGCCGTAGTAGTAGCAGTAATAGTAGAAGTAGTAGTAGTAGTAGCAGTAGTAGTAGTAGTAACAGCAGCAACAGCGGCAGCAGCAGTAGTAGTAGCAGTAGTAGTAGAAGTAGTAGTAGTAGTAGTAGTAGAAGTAGTAGTAGTAGTAGTAGTAGTAGCAGCAGTGCTAGTATTAGTAATGGTAGTAGTAGTAATAATAGTAATAACAGCAGCTGCAGTAATAGTAGAAGTAGTAGTAGTAGCAGCAGTAGTAGTAGTAGTAACAGCAGCAACAGCGGCAGCAGCAGTAGTAGTAGCAGTAATAGTAGAAGTAGTAGTAGTAGTAGCAGTAGTAGTAGTAGTAACATCAGCAACAGCGGCAGCAGCCGTAGTAGTAGCAGTAGTAGTAGAAGTAGTAGTAGTAGTAGTAGTAGAAGTAGTAGAAGTAGTAGTAGTAGTAGTAGCAGCAGCAGCAGCAGTAGTAGTAGTAGTAGTAGTAGTAGTAGTAGTAGTAACAGCAGCAACAGCGGCACCAGTAGTAGTAGAAGTATTAATAGTAATAGTAGCAGCAGCAGCTATAGTAGTAGTAGTAGTAGTAGTAGTAGTGGTAGTAGCAGCAGCAGCAGCAGCAGCAACTGCAGTAACAGCAACAGTATTAGTAGCAACAATTAGTTTTTTCGCCGGAAACCCCATTTAATTGAGAAGATCCAGGACCGACCAAAGCATGCATTCCAAATGTGACCATCCCATTTTTTTTTTCTAATCACCATACTTACAACTCGATTTTTCGGGACATTTAGCTTCTATTTCTCTTATCCGGGAAGAATTAAAAACCTACAGAGGACCCAAGAAGTTGTTAATGTTATTGTTTATTATTATAATTGTTGTTGTTGTATTAGCCCCAGGTGAATCCTAATCGAAAGAACAGCAATTAAAGGAATTCCTGCAATATTTTCATCTCGTTATACTATCTCTCACTGTCCCTCTCACTCACTCTCTCACTATTGTCTTTCACTCCTCTTTCAAAGACTGCGTCATATCCCAACATGTCCTTCTTTCACGGCGTAAATAGAGATTTGGCTGTCGTTTTAGGACATCTAGCAACTAGCAGCTATATAAACTTATGACAACAAACCAAATAACGTAGTAGCAGCAGCAGCAGCAGCAGCAGTAGTAGTAGTAGTAGTAGTAGTAGTAACAATATCAAACTGCATCTGCGGTGACAATGTGAAGGCTACAGATTGTAACTTTGGGCGATAAACATAAATAAATTTGCAGTAGTAGTAGTAGCAATGATAGTAGTAGTAGTAGTAGTAGTAGTAGTAGTAGTTATTGCAGCAACAGAAGTATTGTCTGTATCAGCAGCAGCAACAGCGACAATAGCATCAGCAGCAATATCATTTAACTGCAGCAGTAGCAGTTGCAGTAGGAGCTGCAGTAGTTGTAGCCTATTATGCAGCAGTAGCAGAAGTAGAAGTGGTGGTTGTAATAGTGGTAGTCATAGCACGCACTGTAAAAGAAAGCAACGTCTGTAGAAGCTACGAAGTGTGACATGGAAAAAATCTCAACCGTTACCGCCACTTTCTATCTTGATGTATAATACAATCACAACTAAAGACGTTGTTCGCAACCAGACTGACAAACTTCCTTTCTAATAGCATATCGCCCGCCATTCCGTCGCCAAAGACACCAGCATTTACTACTAATACCACGTGAGACATTATGGAGCATTGATCCTCAACCGGAGTCTGTATGACCCTTGCAAGGGGCAATATAAGATTTTGCTCTTGAAATTTATGTGCAATGAATTGGTTATATATATATATATATATATATATATATATACATACGAATATATATACATATATATGTGTATGTGTGTATATATA
>NC_068992.1:19671569-19674705 GCF_001194135.2 Octopus bimaculoides
TATATATATATATATGTATGTATGTATGTATGTATATGACGAGTTTCTTTCAGTTTCCGTCTAACAAATCCACTCACAAGGCTTTGGTTGACCCGAGGCTATAGTAGAAGAGACATGCCCAAGGTACCACACAGAGGGACTGAATCCCGAACCATATGTACCCTTTGTATTCTGTTTTAATTTTGCGTTTTTAATTTATTCTTTCACCTCGGCCACTATCTGGCATATACAGGGGCTTACAATTGTCAAGTATTACCTCTAAAATTTGCTTTACCTATATATAAAGATAGATAGATAGATAGATACAACGGGCTTGTTTCAGTATCCGTGTATCAAATCCACTCACGAGTCTTTGGTCGGCCTGAGACTATGGTAGAAGACGCGGAAGATTCCACGCTGTGGGACTGAACCCAGAACCACGTGGCAGCGCTGAAACTGTGATCTCTCAATGTGGAGAAGTAGCGGCTCGGCCTGATCTCCGAGCTACGCCCCTTATTGAGCAACTTTACTCTAGACGCCCTTCGGAAGGACTCCATTTCAGCCGCTTCTATTCATGAGTGTATCTTT
Source organism: Octopus bimaculoides (assembly GCF_001194135.2). NCBI lineage: Eukaryota > Metazoa > Mollusca > Cephalopoda > Octopoda > Octopodidae > Octopus > Octopus bimaculoides. The sequence goes on from NC_068992.1 coordinate 19,672,137, forward strand.
TTAATTACAAAACATGATCATAATTGAGGATAAACAGGGAAACTGAATAAAAGTTATGTAGTTTGGCTTTTTCACCAGCGTCTCCTCTTTTCAGGATCGAAAGCAGGAACTTGCGCATTGCTGAGCCAGCATTTGAAATTCTAGCATTCAATCCAGTCTTGAGGTTCCCATCACACAATACTTAAACTTTTCCACGTGTCTCAGTGATGTTCCACTAGCATACAGAGTGAACGGGAACGAGTCTCATGGGGAAACCAATGGTACAAAATGAAATAGGCAGTGAAAAACCCAGCATTCCTATGGTGACCATGACGCAGAGTTATTAAGCGTAGCATTGGATATTTTACAGTACTTGTTCCAGGGCTTTACCTTCAGAGTTCAAATCCTACTCTGGTCTACTAAGATGGTAGACTTTATTCGTCGTCCAGTTGAACAACTACGTCCGATTCTTGACTGTTTTTTTAATAGAGTTCACCCTTGTGAGCACCGGGCTGTCTCCGGAGTTGGTTAGCTAGAGTGTGTTTCATCAGAGGCAACCCTTGAATTCGGGTCTACTGTATAAGCTTGTATAGGTTTGGCCAACAAACCTGTATATACAACAGTAGTTCTCAAAATTGTTGATATCCGAGCCAGCTCGAAAACCAGGAGTTTTGTAAGGGGCCACACTAAAAAGGTAAAATGCAAGTCATTTAAGAAGATATATTTATTAGAAAGAAGACGTTGTGTGCTACCGGAAAGATGTTTGAAGACCGCGGGAAGAGTGCCTGAGAGCCGCGGTTGAGAAGCGATGCTATAAAGGCTTATACAGTAGCCCTAAAAGTGTTGCGCCCATAAAAACGTCTCCCAGGGCGGAACAGCCGCCATTCACACCTACAGTCCCGCACCCATAATCCTAGTTACGTTAATTGACTTGCCGTTCGAGAATACTACAAACCCTCACTCTTCTGCTGCCTTTCGAATTTCTTACTCACGAAGTAAAAAAAATATATATATTCTGCTACATTGACGAGCGAAGAAAAACACAAAAAGGACGAAAATGAATAGATATCGTAGACTTTGACCTAACGCGTAGCCTTGCTCCGTCAAGCCTGACTTATTACTAAAGGGCAAAAGCATCTACTTATCACAACAGTTTTTAATAACTATATGTATCAGTGCGCTTCTCAATACAAATAGATATATGAATATAACAAAAATGTAGAAAAATAAAAGAGGCATAATAGAAAAGGGAGTCTGATACTAATTTGCAATATTAGAATCATACACTTGAAGAAAAACAAAGCAAAACAAAACAAACAGTCATATATGACAACAAAAAAACCCCATGAGAATAGGAGTAAGAGAGAGAGAGAGAGAGAGAGAGAGAGAGAGAGAGAGAGAGAGACAGGGAGAGATACAGACGAACTTTCTATTAAAGCGTTCAGCCAGTACCTTATTTGTTAAGCCTTTTTCCTCAGGCGTTGTCCTTTGCTGGTGGATGGCGCTCATTGTGTTTACAGTATGTGTGCCTATGTGTGCATGTGGGTGTGCGTGTATGTATATGTACGTGTGTGTGTGTGTGTGTGTGTGTGTGTGAAACCTATTACCATTTACTTTTGCAGCCATTAGACTGCGGCTACGCCGGGGCAACGCCTTGAATAATTTTTAGTCGAGTATATCGACTCTAGAACTTGTTTTCTATTTTTTTTTTCATCTCCACTACTCCGATGTTATCCAAGGGGTAGACAAAGGCCAGTACAGCTTGACACCAGTGACGTCGCAACTCATTTTTACAGCCGCGTGAACTAAGGCAACGTGAAGTAAAGTTTCCTGCTCAAGAAAACAACACACAACCCGTATCACGTGGGCTTGCTTTAAACATACGGCTATACAGGAAATAATGTAGTCTTAGTTACACCATTACGGAAGAGAAGATCTAATGATCATAGGTTTTGCAATCAAGAATTCAGGTTCGACTAGTAATTTATAATTGTTTATAACTTTAACACAAGGTCAGCAATTGCAACAGGAAGCGGTATGTCGATTACACCGACCACGGCGCTTGGCTGGTCCTCTATTTCATCGATCCTGAAAGGAAGGCAGGCAAAGTTGTCCCCGAAGAAATATGAATAAAAAATATAAAGGAGGAATTATCGCTAAGCATTTTGTTCGAAGCACTACCGAACCTGCCGGCTTGCTGCTTTAGTTTATAAGAACGAGGCCTGAACTTTTGAAGGTGGGGCCTAGTCGGTTATATGGAAATCAGTGCTCTACCGATACTAATTTTATTGACTCCGAATTTACGAACGGCAAATTCAACCGCGGCGGAATTTGAACTCAGGATGTTGTGACGGAAGGAAGTGGCTCCAAACATTTTGCCAGGCATGCTAACCATTCTATTAGCTCGGTTCCCCCAGCACGGCTGCGGTCTAACGACTGAAATCAGCATTTGATAAAATACAGACACACATGTATGCATGTATGTATGTATGTATGAATGAATGTATGCATGAATATATGTATGTATGTATATATATATATATATATATGTATGTATGTATGTATGTATGTATGTATATATATATATATA
>NC_068992.1:19674740-19676481 GCF_001194135.2 Octopus bimaculoides
AAAACATCCGGATCGTTAGAAAATACAAAAAAGGATAGGAAAAAACAAGGACGGGTCATTTGGTGTTTTCTGTCCTCGGTCGAGTTCCAGATTTTCTCGGTAGTTTCGGCCGGTTGCACTCGAGACTTCTCCAATCTGCCCGGCCCCCAAAGAATCTAAGCTAAGAGGACTAGATTCCTTGGAAGAACGGAGGTGAATGTATACGAAAACAAGGATGAAAAAAAAACCGAGAAATTGTACACTATATATATATATATACATATTGAGCACATTGGTTAGTTGTTTGAATTCTGTATTTGCATATACACGTATCCATGTACCTACACCAGACACACAGTGTATATACATATATATATATTCATATTTCCGCGCGCGTGTGTGGTGTAGCAAAATATACAGAAGCTATAATATTTGTCCTTGATACCTTTATGTCAATTAAATATTTGATCGATTTTACAGCCTGCCTTCAAAGAATTGGCTTCGAATATAAGCAATATATTATAATACGCTAATATTTTATATAACTATAAACAAAATGTGTTATCAGCGTTTTGTACGTTCCTTTGTTCATCTCAAGCAACCGTGTTTTGAAAGTAAAAAGCATCAGCTATCTGCTGGCAACCATAAAGTTTATAATCACCATTCCCTTAAAATATTTGTAAAGCTAAACCAGTGAAGGGATTTAATATGGCTTTATGTTTATGTTTACTTATGAAGCTTTTTATAGGTACAGGCGTAGCAGTGCCGTTAGGAAGTTCGGTTCGCAACCAAAACCGGTAACAAGGGCAAGTATTTTCAAATATATTCATATATCCTCAAACTGACCAATTCCTTGGTAGACGGAAGCGGTACAAAAGACTCACACACACACACACACAGATGCTGAAATGAACTGATAGTCTGCATATAACATCACAAGGTACATCCTTTTCTTTGATGAAATTATGCTCATGTAACATAAATGCAAATGTAATGCACAAATTAGTAATTAAATTATCGAGTATTAATTGTAACGGCTGTTAAAAGTAAAGATGACCAATTTGTTAATAATAAATAACTGTTAACTTCCTACTCACCATTCTCTTTTCTTCATTTAACTGGATATGAACTATCCTCTGTGGTCTCCCCATACAAAACAAAAAATCCCGAAAATGCAATCACCCCAAAGTGCATTTACTAAATGAATTAAGGGCATGACTGATCTCGATTACTGGGACCACCTTAGAGCATTGAAACACTACTCTCTCCAGCGCCGCCGCGAGCGGTACATCATTTGCACGATGTGGAAAATACACCACCAGCATTGCTCAAACGTCCTCAACATTAGCTTTAAAATTCATCCAAGGCTAGTACCACGGGCCATACGTCCCCTACCCAATTCAGGATCACAATACATAAATACACTGCAACACAATTTCTTTTCGCCTGAGGTACGCATCAAGCAGCGGAAGCCTGAACTACAATCGGCTTGTCTGACAGAGCATGTTTCCGGTTATTTGGGGTACATTCTCTCATATATATATATATATATATTTCTTTTTTATTTATTTATGGGATTCAGCCAAGTGGCTGTGGTCCTGCTGGAGCACCACCGTGATTTTCTGTCTTTATGCTTTGCTCTCTTCACGTTCCTTGCATGGCTCTTCTCCTGCACCTGATATAGTCCAATCAAGAGTTTTGATGGCACATCTGTTGTATAAGAGAATTTGACATCGCTGCCCTAAACTGTGTCTCATTTCGA
>NC_068992.1:19677487-19680398 GCF_001194135.2 Octopus bimaculoides
TAGATAGATTTATATAGATAGATATATCAATATAGATATATATCTACATTTATATATTCATATATATATATACACACATGTATATATATAGACACACACATATATATATATATATATCTATATGTGGATAGATAGATATTTCATAGTATAAAATACATGAGGACATATTAGAAGCTCCCCGATTTCAGCAACGCATATTCAATACAAAACAAATGTTTTGGTGTATTAAATTATATATGGTAGAGACCCAACATCGCATATAGAACTAAGGATTATTTCTTTGAGATATTTATTTTTGCAAAAATTTTTTTTAAATTGCGGCTTATATACCAGCAAATATCGTAGGAAGGATGACTAAAACATCGAACTACAATTTTGGAATTCCTGTTTGTTTTTGTTTTTCCAAGTTGAAAGTCTTGAATGAATTTTATGCAGAGTAGATGAAATATCTCGCATTTCAGGCTGAATTTTCTTTCCTTCAAAATAAGATGACTCGTTTACTATGAACACAGTGAAAGCTTTCTTTCTTGCCTATTATCCCCCGAAGCAGAAAGTACCACAGTTAACAGAAGCTCCTACAAAAATTTGGTTTAAATTAGTCAGTCGTCGAAAAACCAAAAAAACGAGATAAGTTTTTTTTCAATGTAAACATTTCATCCCCCACTGACGAAGGCTTTTGCCTGAAACATTAGACTTCTCGTATTTCTCACCGTATAAAGACTTATTTTACTTTATTTAATTATTTCTATTAATATTTGCTTACACAGACCACTTTTGCCTGCATTGGATTCTACATTTACCCTGGTGTCCAGAGTTTTTATGCCTCTTGGGTCAACATGGCCTGTCATCACTTCAGATTCGTCAATGTAAGCAATTGTATTATATTAGATCCGTGAATCAACCCTGCCTGTGTATTATTAATTTAAAACTATATAATTTAATGCTATCTTAAAAAAATATTAATAAATGCACCCTTTTAAAGCCTAGCCAGGCCCGCTTTCCCGGTTTCAATGGTGTATGTGTTCCCCAGCTGGACAGGACACCAGTCCATCGCAGTGTTAATCCTTTTTGCCAGCTGAGTGGACTGGAGCAACGTGAAATGAAGTGTTGTGCTCAAGAACACAACGCGTCACCCGGTCTTGGAATCGAAACCACAATCTTACGATCATGATGCTGACACCCTAACCACTAAGCCACGCGCCTCCACTTAATGCTGTCAATTTTTTTAATTACTACTTTTAAACAGTGTTTGTCATAACTCAAAGTTCGTCAAAATAAACTACTGTACTATATTGGATTCAAATTTGGCACGTGGCCAGCAAGTTCGAGGAAGATGGGACAGTGGTACTTATCTTATCGACCCTCGAAACGATGAAAGGCAAAGTCGACTTCGGCGAAATTTTATCTCCGAACGTAGAGGTGGACGAAATGCTGTTAAGCATTTTGCAACTGTACAATATTTTGTTTTCAAAATATGGCACAAGGCTAGCAGTTTCGGTGGAGCAGGCAAGCCGATTACGTTGACCCCGGCATTCAACTAGTACTTATTTTATCGACCTCGAAAGAACGAAAGACAGAGTCGACCCCGGCGGAAAGACAACCGTATTATATTAAGATCTGTTGAATCGACTCTATATATTATTCACGTGAAAATATACAACGAAATTGTCGTAATATACTGTGATTAATTAATAGTTTAACATTTTACTTTTCGTATTGTGCTGAACAAATAGTATATAATGGTGTGAATGCCGTGAGCTGGCAAATGTTTTAGAAGGTCGAACAAAATGCTTAGCGGCATTTCTTTGAGCTTTGTTTTCAGTTCACATACTGCCGAGGTCAACATTGCCTTTGATTTTTAAAAAAATTTTTTTTTTTTTTTTTTTTTTTTTTTTTTTTTTTTGTTCAGTTTCGATAAAATATGTGTTGGTTGAATACTGGGATAATTGTAATCGACTTTGATCTCACTTCAGAATTGCTAGCTTTGTGTCAAAATTTGAAACTATTAAGTACATCGATCGATTTAGTGAACCAAACACTTCGTTGAACTGGACACTTTGGTCAAGCTTATATTAACTCCTACAAGTTTCCATTCAGTAGAATCTTTTGCATATTGTATGTAACCAAGAATGTACTAATCTAATGGTGGAATACTTGTCCCTGACAATTTCAATGTTGGGCGCATCTCGACGAGGTTAATTTTGCTCCTCATTCCCACAGGGTCGATAGAAGACTGTACAAATAAAATACTGGGGTAATTTTCTTTACCTCATCCTTCAAATTTCTGGACTCATGCCAAGTTTACAAGTGTCGGAACAAAAAAGAAACGCATTACCGTAATTGTTTTTGCTAATTACATTATGTGTTCAAGTTTCTTCGGGACCAACTTTAAATTTCATTCTACCGATATATTAAGGCATCAGTCAAAACTAATCGCCATGTAATTCACAGTTCCTCTCCGTCATAATTTCTTGCCTTATTTCTATGTTAGTGAGTTTCAGAACCGAAGGATCGTTTGGGGGACAGAGTTGGTAAAAATGGCTATATATTTACATATCTTATGCTTTGAGTTCAAATACCACCGAGACACACTTTGTCGTTTGTCCTTCGGGTTAGATTAAATAACTAGCATTTAAGAGATGTAATCGATTAAATCAACTGTTTCCTCCTCTTAAATATTATGTAGCGTTATTGGTTTGTTGGAAATTGTTTACAGAGGAGTGGTGGATACAATACTATGTGGAATTTCGTCATATCTCTTCATACACTAAGTCGAAATCTCGCCGGAGTTGATATTTCATTTCATTATCGTGGGGTCGATAAAACTATAAAGTTACCAGAAGAAAAAAAACAAAAACAACAGCTTACATATTCACCTCACCCAGATCCACCCAATACTTACATATATATA
>NC_068992.1:19682348-19689807 GCF_001194135.2 Octopus bimaculoides
TATATATTTATATATATATATATATATATTTATATATATATATATATGTCTCTGTGTGTGTGTGTGTGTGTGTGTGTGTGTGTGTGTATGCGCGTGTGTATACACACACGTGTATATGTCTGTATACATGTATATATATCATCTATCTATACACACACATGTATTATTTCTGCTTATATTTTCAGCAAGTCTCCACTGTGCTTTATACTATTCATGAAGAGAAATATTTTGACTCTGAGCATTATTTAATGACGGATGGGATCCGATCCTTTGTTAGAAATCCACGCCTCGAATACAAACGTATGGGAATGTATTCTGTTACTCTCGCGTACGAACTCTTGTAATTCATATTCTTATAAGATTTCTAACATTTAAATTCACAATAGTTCACTTGATAAATTCTGTTATGCATAAAACATTGTTTAATAAACGATGACTCGCTAAAGCGTAAGTATGCAGCTTAAACTATCATCCACAATAATAGCTGAATTCGTGACTGCTTTATATGGGAACTGAACACACTATGCTGTTGATAGAAGGATATAGGTATCTCGTTCGTGAGTGGCGGCAGACAAAAAACATGGGCATAGAATACATGGAGATACTACGTTTATATTCTTATGGTTTATAATCACAGCTAAGTTCATTATTTACATTATTTACATTTGACGGATCATTATGCACCGAGTTAAATTCTGCCGAGGTCGACTTCCCTTCCATCATTTCGGGATCGATAAAATAAGCACCAGCTGACCACTAGAGTTGATGTAAACGGCTTCTCCTCTCAATCCGAACTTGTTGGCCTTGGACCAAAATTTATAACCTATATTACATATGTTTAGGCAGCAAACCGGCAAAATCATTAGTACGTTTGACAAAATGCTTTACGACATTTCTCCTGGCTCTCCATGTTCCTAATTCAAATACCACCGAGGTTGACTTTGCCTTTCATTCAACAGAATGATTCAACAGAAATGATTCATCAGAAATATGCACATTTTTGATATTATGACACTGTATTTTCCCTACATATATTTCACAAAATAATTTATGAGCTAAATGAATTCTTTGATCCCCAGAACATAACTGCAGAGACACATCCCAAAATTAATGATATGGTGGAAGATGATATACTTACAGATAATGACCTAGATTCAAACTCAGCATCTGGACCAGATAGTCTCCCAGCCATACTACTAAAAACATGCAAAATCAGACTCGAAAAACTATTAAAGGTACACTTTCAAAAGTCGCTAGATACAGGTGAATTTTCAGAACTACTGAAAAACACAATAGTAACACCTATACACAAAGGAAGGTAGTGGATCTGAAGCTAAAAATTAGAGACCTGTTTCTCTCGCATCTCACATATCGAAAATTATCAAACGCATTGTGCGAAAGAGAATTATCACATACCTTGAGGAAAACAACCTGGTAGATGATATACAGTATGGTGTTCGGACTGAACGAATTTGCCTTTCACAACTATTACAGCGCCATAACACTATTATTGTTAATAATCTCTTGAGGGGAAAGGACACTGACTGCATATACATTGATTTTGTTGAGACATTCGAGAAGATTGTTCGTGGAATCATCTGTCATAAGTTAAGGGATCTTGGTATCACAGGAGAACTCAGAAAATTGTTCTTTGACTTTCTAAATGGTAGGAGCCAATCTGTGGTCGGAAATGGTTTTCTCTCTGCAAAGTCAGCTGTAATAAGTGGTATGCCTCAGGTAAAGATCTATAGGAATATTATGATTTATCATTATCCTATCACAAGTGCACTTAACCAAAATAATGAGTTACGCCGGTGATGCAAAAATATCAATGGCTATCCAAACACCAGAAGGTACTGACCCTCTCTAGAATGAGTTATACCTCATTTATTAATGGATGGTTTAAAACAATATGAAATTTAATACATCGAAACTTCAGATTTTGTTACAGAGGTAATATACACAAATCACAATATTTGACGCCAGAATGATTCAAAGAGCTAATGACATACAAGACTAAGAAGTAATCATGTCGAATGGTGTATATTGCATTAGCAACATCTCCAAACTGACCTGTAAATGCCGACGTCTCATAGGATTGATTCTACAAGCCTTCTTTATTGAAAGATCTGAGTTCTGCGCAGGTTAGATTACCGCTCACAACTTTGCCCTCCTAACTAATCCGGTCTCATATAAGAGCTTTCACCAGTAAAATACGTTTAGTTAAAAGCCTTTGGTTAAAAGGAAAAATATCTTCTGTTAAAAGGAATATTTGAAAATGTTGTGTCTCTAATATCCTGCATGCGGAAGAGAGACAGAGATATATACTATCCAATACCTATGGAAAATCCTGTTCTAAACTTCAGCATTAGAGAGCATTTTAATACACGAACTGTTAGTTAGATATTGTCAGCTTCCAAATATACCACCTTCAAAATCACATTCGATATTAAGAGGTCCTCAACTGTGCAACTGCCCGCCTAAAGTTGTTGTTGTTGGCACTCCGTCGCTTACGACTACGCGCGTTCCAGTTGATCCGATCAACGGAACAGCCTGGTCATGAAATTAACGTGCAAGTGGCTGAGCACTCCACAGACATGTGTACCCTTAACGTAGTTCTCGGGGATATTCAGCGTGATACAGTGTGACAAGGCTGACCCTTTGATTAAAGGCGCAAAAGAAACAGGGTAAGAGAAAGTTGTGATGAAAGAGTACAGCAGGGTTCGCCACCATCCCCTGCCGGAGCCTCGTGGAGCTTTAGGTGTTTTCGCTCAATAACCACTCACAACGCCTGGTCTGGGAATCGAAACCGCGATCCTATGACCGCGAGTCCTCTGCCCTAACCACTGGGCTATTGCGCCTCCACATAAAAGGAACTTCTAATGAGACATAAAACAAAAGAAAAAAAATACATTGGCTAAACTCTGAACAATATTACTGGACTAGTATAAATCACGTGCAAAAAAACCTTTATTGTACCAGCTTGATATTGGGGGGGGGGGGTGATGCACTTACGATTGTGAGATCGTGGTTTCGATTCCTGGACCGGGCTACGCGTTGTGTTCTTGAGCAAAACACTTCATTATAAATTGCCCAAGTCAACTCAACTGTAAAATGGGTCACCCTGCGACGGATTAGCCTTCAGATGTGAGGAGTAACTTTGGCCTTCTCGCCTAGGCAGCCGAGAAGTGACATTCGAAAGCGGAAACAATGCGAAGTGCATTGTGACCAGCAATGTATAACAAAATCCGATAGTCTGGTCAATAACCCTGATACCGTGATAAACATAGATGTAGTAAATGTGAGAGAAGAAGAGAGAGAGAGGGAGGAGGGAGGGACAGAATGCAAAAGATGATTACGCATGATTATGTGTGTTTGCGGGTATGTGTATGTACGTTTTGTTGTGTACGTCTGCGTGTTTCATGTCTACATACATATTTATTTGTAACCTTTAAATGACAGGAAACAAAATATATAAAGTGACGGAGAAGGAAAGAAAATTGTTATAGAATTTATTATTAATGGATTGGTAATGTCTTTGGAATCGGTCCCAGCGTGGTGTTGTTATTTATTTTTAAATGTTTTGCCGGAATGGAAATGGAAACTTAGTTGGCTCCTGCGGGATTTGAACCTTGAAGGGAAGACAGATGAACACAAATACTACATTAGCATTTAGCATGCAATTATTCTCTTTTCAGACTCTCATTCGATTTGATAGATTAATAAGCACAAAATGTTTATAACTTTGCAACAATAATACTGGAATCGATAATACTTCTTACAAATTTTCGCACGAGACCAGCAAATGTTTTTGAGGGGGTGGGTAATCAGTTACATCTTCCCCAGCGTTCAATTTGTACGTTTTCTTTTTTATCGACCCCGAAAGAACGAAAGACAAAGACGTTTCACACAGCATTAGAACTCGGATTTTAATGAATCGGAAGAAAATTTGAGGGGCATTTTTCTACGGCGCCCAAACGATTCTGCCATGATCGACGCCTTATTGGAATTACCCATAATGGTTTCAAATTTTTACACAATGCCAATAATACTGGAGGAGGGGGAAATCGATTACTTCGATTCCCGTGACAAGCTGGTTCTTATTTTATCGACCCTAGTTATCAACTGGTTTTCATTTTACCGACTCCAGTGACCAAGCGATTCTTATTTTATGTACCCTAAAGGGATGAAAGGCAAAGTCGACCTCGGCGGAAGTTGAACTCAGAACGTAAAGACAGACAAAATGACGCTAAGCATTTTGCCAGGCATGTTTACGATTCAGCCAACACGCCACATTTTTGGAATTAGTAATAATTATAATTGTTTCAGATTTTAGTACAAATCACGCAGTTTTAGGAGAATGATATTAGTTGATGCCGACAACCTTGTACTTGAACGGTACTTTACTTTATTGACCCCGGGAGAGTAAAGGGCAAACTTGTGTACAGCGGAAATCGAATTCGACGCAAATATCACTAAGCATTTGTCCGACGCGCAGATGATTTTGCGAGCGCGACAACTTTCATGGTTACTGATTTGGACACAAGACCAAGATTTGGGAAAGAAGGGGACTTCATGAATTCCATTTACCTTCAGTATTTAACTGGCACTTTATTTTATCGATCCCGGATGGAGGAAAGGCGAAAATTGACCTTTGCGCGATTTGAATTCACAACGTAATCTGCCGGGAAAAATATTTCGAATCATTCTTACCAACGCTTTAGTCATTCTACCAATACACCGGACGAATTTTATTGACCCCCCTCCCCGAGAGGTGAACAGGGATGTTTACTTTCGTTGGATTTCAACTCAGAACATAAAGAATCGGAAAAGTGGGGTGGTAGGTCGTTTACATCCGTATATGTATATTTTAAAAAAAAATTGTAAATAGAAAATAACACAATACAAGAGATGTGGAAAAGACATTTAGAAAACGCTTCTTAGCAGAAGAGAACTGCATAGAATGAGTGCAGGCACCTCACATATCCTCGGAAACTCTAGTTACCAAAGGCAACATTCGAACTCTGTTAAAACATTCGAACTCTGTTAAAACAGACGAAACGCCGCTAGGCATTTTGTTTGATAAGCTAAAGATTCTGCCAGCACGACGCCTTAATAATAATGATTTCAAGTTTTGCCACAAGGGCAGCATTTCAGGGAGAGGACGAGTCAATTATGTTGACACCAGTGTTCAGCTGGTACTTGATTAATCGGCCCCGAAAGAATGAAAAGCAAAGTCTTCCTCGGCAGAAATTATACTATGAACGGGCGAAATACCGCTAGGCTTGCCGCATTAATAATAATGATAATCCTTTCGATTATAGGCACAAAGCCTGAAATTATGTGAAAGGTGGCTAGTCGATTACATTAACCCCAGTACTCAAAAAGTACTTACTTTATCGACCTCGAAAGGGATTAAGTCGATTACATCGACCCCAGTGCGTAACTGGTACTTAATCTATCGATCCCGAAAGGATGAAAGGTAAAGTCGACCTCGGCGGAAGTTGAATTCAGAACGTAGCGACGGACGAAATACCGCTAAACATTTCGACCGGCGTGCTAACGTTTCTGCCAGCTCGCCACAACAACAACAACAACAACAACAATAATAATAATAATAATAATAATAATAATAATAGTTTTAGATTTTGCTATAAGGTCAGCAATTTTAGGCGAAGGGGTAGATCTATTACTTCGACTCTATTGTTCTATTGGTACTTATTTTATCGATCCTGAAAGAATGGAAAAAGCACAGTCGACTCCGGTAGAATTTGAACTCAGAACTTAAAAACAGACGAATTGCCGCTAAATATTTTGCCTGGCGCGGTAACGATTCTGCCAGCCCGCCTTGTTGTTGTCGATGATGATGATGATGATGATGCTGAAGTGTGCATTTAACGTCCGATAGTGCATCGATTCCTTCAATCCAGCAGTCAATGAATGTATGAGAATAAAAAGACGTTAGGCTGGCGGAGGTGGTTGGATAAGAGGGGGGGAGGAGCAGGTAATGATGATGATGATGATGATGATGATGATGATGATGATAGTGACGAGGAGAACTTAGATGGAAGAAATAAAGGAAGTCAGTCGAGAAAAAAGCTTACAAAAAAAAATGCAGGTTAAAAGAAAAGAAAAATGAAAAAAATTAAGGAAAGTGTCGAAGGGGTGGATCGCGGGTGTCGGATGATAATTAGAGAAATCATACTAGCCATGCACTGTGTGTGTCTATGCATACCTACACACACACACACACACATATGCGGTGTCCCAGTATGAAGGCGGTACCCCAGCATGGCCACAGTCTAATCTTTTCTACACTAGGCACAAGGGCCAAAATTTTTTGGAAGGCGGCCAATCGATTTGATCGACCCAAGTACGCAACTGGTTCTTAATTTATCGACCCCGAAAGGATGATAGGCCAAGTCGACCTGGGCGGAATTTGAACTCAGAACCTAAAGAAAGACAGACGAAATGCCGCTAAGCATTTCGCCCGGCGTGTTAACGTTTCTGCCAGCTCGCCGCCCTATGCCCACAGGCTAATGAATGAAATGAAGTAAAAGATTATACATACATATATGTGTGTGTGTGTGTGTGTGTGTGTGTGTGTGTGTATGTATGTATATATATATATATATATATATATATAAATACTTTTATACGGGTTATAGAATTACATATAATTACGAATACACACACACTCACACATACACACAAGCATATGTATATCTATCACACCCAAACATACACACACACACACACATACACACGCGTGCGCGTGCGCGCACACACGCACACAAACGCACATGTATGAAAACGATCGAGCAACAGCTGAAAGCAAAGGAAAGAATGATGGAAAATAAAAACGGACGAATACGGAAGGTAAGCTTTGAGGAGGAAACGTTTCCAGCATCATTCCTAAGTTTATACCGTCATGGCTTGAGAGTATCAGAAATTGGCGGGGCAGGACTACGAAGCCACTTGGAAGCAGTTAAATGCTCTCTCACTCTCACACACATATATACACATATTGTTTCAGTCATTTGTTTGCGGCCATGCTGGGGCACCGCCTTGAAGGAGTTTTAGTTGAATGAATCGATCCCAATACTTATTTTTTTTCTTAAAGCCTGATACTTATTATTCCATTGATTTCTTTTCCCGAACCGCTACGTTACAAGGACGTAAACACACCAACAGTGGGTGTCAAGTGGCGGTGGCGGGGGGGGGGAGAATGGAACAAATTCAGATACACACACACACACACACATATACGAGGGGCTCCATTCAGTTTCTGTCTACCAAATCCACACTCGAGACTTTAATCGGCCCAGGGCTATAGTAGAAGTCATTTGCCCAAGATGCCACGCAGTGGGACTGAACCCGAAACCATGTGGTTTGGAAGGAGGTCTCTCACAACACAGCTATACAGCTATGTATGTGTGTGCGAGTGTATCAGCATATA
>NC_068992.1:19689817-19691596 GCF_001194135.2 Octopus bimaculoides
GATGCGCTGGTCATTCTATAGGACGGATGCAAGTGCCTAGGATTTTGTGGTATTGTGTTTGGGAAATTAATGACCAGCCTAGTATGTGAGACTGGACGAGAAACTCTTGGTCAGTAAGTCGACCATGTAGGAATTTCATTTAGTAACGAAACATAAATAAAAGTTTATGAAATTCGATACACTTTAATGAGTCCTGTTGCATTCGTAGAAATATAAATGAACACCACATGCACACCCACAGAGACACGCACACACACAATCATACACCTATATGAAGGTCGATCGATCGATCGATAGATAAATATCTTTCAGTATTTATTTGTGTCCGATTGGTTTTTATGAACAGAAAAAAAAGTTTATACATACATCTGTATGGAGATGCTTACAGAAATGACACAAATACATGTACAAAAGGTTTGTGTGTGTGTGCGTGTGTGTGTGTGTGTATGTGTGTGTGTGTGTGTGTTATAGCCCAGGAGTGGCTGTGTGGTAAGAAGTTTGTTTCTGAACCATATGGTTCCGCGTTCAATTCCACAACATGGCACCAACTGCCTTCTACAGTAGCTTCGGGTGGACCAAGTCCTTGCGATTCGATTTAGTAGACAAAAACTTAAAGAAACCCATCGTGTACGTGTGTATATATATGTGTGCGTGTGTGCGTACATGAGCGTATGTGTATCTTTCTCTCTGTATTCCCAACCACCACTTCACAACGGATGTTGGTATATTTACGTCCCCGTAAATCGACGGTTCGGCAAAAGTTTCCTATAGAATAAGTACCAGGCTTTAAAAAAAAAAGGAAAAAAATGACCTTACAATTGGCTCGATTCATTTGATTAAAATTATTTAAGGCAGTGCCCCAGCATGGCCGCGGTCTAATGACAGAAACAAGTCGACCATAAAGAAAAATATGATATATATGAGCGTGCGCATGTCTATGTGTGTGTGTGTGCGCGCGCGTTATATACACAAGAATACATATCGGAAGCTTCGAAAGACAAACAGAAATATAGAACGAAGCGGAACTCCATAGTTAGGAAAATGTGCCTTTATTTCAGTGTGTTTGTACGTATCTATGAATGTATGTATGTGCACGTATATTGAGAAAGATTCCATCAAAATATTAATGGGTATATATATGTGTGTGTGTGTAAACACCTACGGCTGTAGAGGTCTGTTTTCTAAGTTGCTAAACCACGTTCCTTATGAACACGTAACACAATGATATATGTATTTAGCTGTCTGCCTCCCATCTATGACATACACACTCTCTCATTCTATCCCCACCTTCCTATCTATCTATCTATCTATCTATCTATCTATCTATCTATCTATCTATCTATCTATCTATCTATCTATCTATCTTTTCTGAGTGTGGGTGGGATAACAAGTTTGCTTCTCAAACACTTAATTCCGGTGTTCGGTCCTACTACGTGGAAATTTGGGAGAGTGTTTACTATAACACTGGCCGATTAGGCTGACAGAAACTAAAAGAAACTCGTAGTGTGTGTGTGTGTGTGTATACACATATGTATGTATATGTGTATATGTGTGTGTGTGTGTTTATTTATATGTGTGTGCGCGCGAGTGTTTTTGTGTTTGATTGTTTGTCTCCGCTTAGCGGTTTCTTTTTCAGTGCCCCAGCATGGTCGCAGTTCATTGATTGAAACAAGCAAAATATAAAAATATCTGTGTGTATATATAGATGTACATATAACACACACACACACACACACAAACACACACACACACACACACACACACACACACACACACACA
>NC_068992.1:19691826-19692766 GCF_001194135.2 Octopus bimaculoides
TATATAAATGGTTGGATGTGCATGTATATGTATATATATGTACTCAAAGGCATAGAGGGCTGCAGAGAGATTTGAGACAGACGAGCTTTGCAACAGATGTGAAACAAAGGGAGACAGACTCATACGTGTACGTCCGTGTGTTTGTGCTGTTGTGCTTGTATTCGAATACAGAATGTCAGACAGATTGTGAGATAGACAAACCTAGTCCAACGCACAGAGACACGCGCACAAACAAGAGAATGTATATAATATATATATGTACATATACGTACGTATATATATATGCATGTATGTATGTATAACAATATGCCTACCTTCCAAACATATATGTATGTATGGATTGGTAGGTTATCCGAAAGATACTTAAGAAATAGAATGAACAATAGAGTAAGAAAGAAGGGAAGAAAGAATAGGAAACGGAAAGAAAGATTGTTAGAAAGTGAGAAAGAGGGAGAGAAAGACAGAGTTGAAAGACAGAGGGAGAGAGAGAGAGATAGGGAGAAAGTGATGAGATGGTGTAAGACAGTGAAACCGAAAGAGATCTTGATTAAGAGAAAGAGAAATACAGAACGAAAGGAAGATGTGTGTAGATAGATAGATAGATAGATAGATAGATAGATAGAGATGGAGAGAGACGGGAGCGTATGATGTGGCAAAGTCGAAACTACATGTCGATCGAATATGTGTGAGGGCATAGAATAGGATGGAGAGTGTGAGAAGAGTGGAGGTTCGAAGGAATGAGAAACCACGCGAAAATGCACGAAGTAAAACCAAACGTGACAAACAGCTAGCTAGATAGATAGAAAGTCGATACAAAGATCAATTTATCAATATATGTATATTTATACATGTAGGAGTCTTTATATGTGTGTACATGTGTGTGCGTGTGTGTGTGTTTATATATATATATATATATATATATATATATATATATATATAT
>NC_068992.1:19693227-19694229 GCF_001194135.2 Octopus bimaculoides
TATATATATATATATATATATATATATATATGCAGACAAACACACACATAGAGGTATGCATGTATGCACGTATGTATGTTTGTATATATATATATATATTGCTCGACTAAAGGCGGTGCTCCAGCATGGCCGCAGTCAAATGACTGTAACAAGTAAAAGATTAGAAGAGTATATATCTGTATGCGTCTATGTATGTGTGTATGTGTGTATGTATGTATATACGTATGCAAGTGTGTGTAAAAATGCAGACTGATTGTTGAACTGATATAGAACAAAACGCAAAATTTTTAAAATTTGAAATATTTTGAAGAATTAAAAAAGAAAACAAGAAAAAAGAAGAAAAAAAAACAATTAATCTTAATGATAATTAATAAAAGAGGGGAAGAGTAACAGATGTAGTAGAGAACGAGATGAGAGTGTGACAGACGAAGTGAATGAAAAGGTGTCAAAGTTTATGATAGAGAGAGCGAATGAGTTGAAACGAAGAAAGAGAAAGACGGAGATACAATGTAATTTGAATGAAAGAGAGGGAGGGTGTGAGAGGGAAGACTGTAAGAGAGAAATACAGGGGTAGGTGAAGGAGAGAAGGAGTAATAAAATGTGAGAGAGGGGGTGAGTAGTGTCTAAGGGACATAGTGTTAGGTGGGTGGTAGGGAGAGGCGAAAACATGTATATGTTGGGAAAGTGTATAATAACAGAGAGAGAGAGAGAGAGAGAGAGAGAGAAAGAAAGATAGAGAGATAGTGAAAGTAGATAGAAAGAATGATTAGAAAGAAAGACTGAATAAATGAAGGTAAAGAGAAGTAATATAAATATGGAGAGATATAGAGAGAGTGAGAGAAGCAAATAATATACATGAGGGAGAAAGAGAGAGAGAGAGAGAGAAAGAGAGGGAATGTATGTGTAGGTAGACAAACAGAAGGAAAGAAGGATAGAAAGAAAGAGAGAAGATGGTAATGATGAAAGAATGAAAAAGAAGACAGTAAGCGACATATAAACAGA
>NC_068992.1:19694498-19696285 GCF_001194135.2 Octopus bimaculoides
CAACACAGATGAGAGAACCATTCCAGTTAGCCTACGATGAGCGGAGAAGAATAGCGACACCCAGAACAAGGCATATAACGAGAACGGAAACATTCTTTTGGCGGGGTACCACAGTTGTGTTGTGAGGGGAATTTTCATTGACCATAAAGAGCAACCAAATGCATTATGACGGGTCTGGTTGATAGCCACTTGGCTGAAACACATAAATAAAAAAATATATATATTTATATATAAAAGGAAAAAAAAAAAACAAGTATCATAAAAAAAAAAGCAAAACTATAGACAACCACCAAATTCACCACTACTATTACTATCACAACAACAATAACAACAGCAGCAGCCAGGTAGCAGTAACAGTAGCAGTTATATCAAGCAAGCGAATGAACAAACAATCGGACAAGTGACCGGAAAAAAGACCGAACCGAATCGAACCGAACACATCTTAAACCTCGGAATTTACAACAAAGAAAAATACACACAAAAAGAAAGCGATATATATATACATATTATTTCCTGGTATTTTTTCAATGCATTTAATTAATTTTTGTTTGATTTATTCGTTTGCTTTCTAATGACAGAGAAAAAAATTACCTACACTTCAGAAAAAAGTACAAAAGTAATATAATAATATTATTAATAATAATATTAATAAGATTAAATCAGGATAACGGGAAGAAATATGCAGGGCGAAGTTGAACGGAATCAAAGCACCGGGAATCTAAAAGGAAGCGGTTATAAAATAAAAGTAAAAAAGTTACGTTAAAATAAATAAAAAAAACACACAAAGGGTACAGACAGAAAAGAGGCAAAAATACGGAAAAGAAGAAGAAAAAAATGAAACAAAAGCGAAAGTTCCATCGTATTGGAATTCATTAAAACTATCACACAAAAATTATGAAGAATAAGTGAAGAGTAATACTATATATATATATATATATGTACATATATATATATATATGTATATACATGCACGAAGAGTGGTTAAAAAAGTTAGTGTGATAGTCTATATAACATGGTTAAAGAAATATTAGCTTTATAAAAAGATCCCCTAACCGATATTCTTTGGGAAGTCACTACTAATGAAGTTAATGAAGAATTTGATACCGATGCGAAAGATAGTGATCTTAACGTATTCTTAACTCTCAAACGTTGGGACATACAGACCAAATACCGCATATATATACATATATATATATATATACGAACACATAAATATATATATATATGTGTATGTATATATGTATCTATAACGAAGATTGGAGCAATCTGGAGAATTTACTCATTCACTCAAATAATTATTCTGCACCCGTTTTAAAAGGTGTTAACTAAAAGGAAATAATAATAATAAAAATAATAACAATATTAATAATCATAAAAAAAAACAACAGCAAAAATAAAGAAAATTCTTGGATATTATGAAAATACAAGCAGCCTTATTCATAGCAGTATAAATTTATATATATATATATATATATATACTTACGCATAAACGCACACACTTGTGTTAAATTTAATTCTTCAACCACAAAATTAATTTCTAAGAAAATATAATTAGCAAAAAGAAAAGAAAAAAAAAAGAAAATTAAAGGTAATTAATACGAAAGAATTATAAAGGTGGAAAGTTAAGTACACAGAGAGTAAAAAAGTTAATAATAATAAAATTAATAATAATTATAATAAATGCATTTCGAACGAGAAAGGAGTTTTAAGAGAAAAGAATTTTAAACTGGAAAATTGAAAACCAACAATATATTTCTTGGAGTAATTGAAAATCGAAAGGAAGGATT
>NC_068992.1:19697314-19699089 GCF_001194135.2 Octopus bimaculoides
ATATGTATATATATATATACATATACACATACACATATGTATTAATATATATAAGATATCTTAGGCATATATGCGTATGTATTCATTGTACAATGATATATACACTTTATTTTATGTTACTTTGTTTTGTTGTTTTTTTCTTACCATTTCTTCATACATAAACTAATAGAGAGAGTTTTGTATGATATACATAGCAATATATATATATATATATATTATGTACACGCATATATAGTTTTATATTCATATATATATATATATAATATTCCTTACTAAACACATGTTCTGAATTCCTGAGAGACATATATTGTGTATTAACGGACTTTCTATCACTTTCTATTAGTCTACATGTCCATCGGCGTGAAATGCGTTTGTGTATGTGTTTGTGTGTCTGTGTGCTTATGCGCACTATTATATTGAAAGGATAGGCATATACCGGTACAGACACACCCACACATAAACACACACTTACACACACACACACACACACACACATACAGCACACGCAAATCTTAAGTATTCTTCATACTTGTATAAACATATATAAGTACAGACACACACAAATATATATACATATATATATATATATACAGATATAGGGCACGGATTTGCCAATTAGTTAATAAAATTAATAATTAACAATTTTGCCATGTTGGTGAAGCAACTCATGCTGATCCCTATATGTTTATAATTGCATATATATATATATACGTGCGTGTGTGTGTGTGTGTGTGCGTGCGTGCGTGTATCATGCACAAAAGGAAGATATATATATATATATACTTCCATGCATATATATTTATGTGTGTGTGTGTGTGTGAGTGTGTGTGTGTGTGTTTGTGTTTGTGTGTTAGTGTGTGTAAAGGCTTTATATATATATGCATGTATAAAGTATATCACGTAAATGGATCTCCGTCAGTGTGGTCGATGAATATTCCAATAATTTTATGAGACCCTCTGTACACTTATTGACTTATAGTCAATGAGCGTGTAATAATTTATAGACTCATATGTACTCTTTAGATAACACCTTAGATAACACCCGGGTAGAGTTACCGTGACAACACATCAAGATTGGCTATTTCAATAAGAAATAATCTCCAACCGGAGTTTTTTGAAGAATTTGCTGTTGGAAGTGTTTTGAAATAAAAGTCGGACTTTGATCATTGTCCAAAATAAATTTATTTGCACATGATGCTGTGATGTAGGATTGAACATGGAACCATCGTGATTGCATTGTGAATATATGTATATTACACATGGTTGTTTCTGAGTTCGCTCTCTCTCTCTCTCTCTCTCTCTCTCTCTCTCTCTCTCTCTCTCCTTCATTCTCTCTCTCTTTATCTATCTGTCTATCTGACTGTCCTTCTGTCTGCTTGCTCAACTTGTCATGTATGTATGTATGTATGTTTGCATGCATGTACGTATGTGTATGTGTGTATGTATGTATGTATGTATGTATATGTGTATGCATTTGTGTGCATCTTTGTGTTTGTATGAATGCATGTATGCGTGTATATTTCTATAGTTCTACATACCCGTCTGTATGTCTGTCTGTCTGTCTGTCCGTCTGCCTGTCTGTCCGTCTGCCTGTCTGTCCGTCTGTCTGTCTGTCCGTCTGTCTGTCCGTCTGTCTGTCCGTCTGTCTGTCTGCCTCTCTCTCTTTCTCTATCTATCTATCTATCTATCTATCTATCAATGTATGTATGTATCTGTTTGTCTATTATCTGTCTGTCTCTCTCTCTCTCTCTCTCTGTCTTTCTCTCTCTCACTCT
>NC_068992.1:19699832-19700537 GCF_001194135.2 Octopus bimaculoides
GCAAACAACAAACTGGACAAGAATGGGCGTGTACGTGTACACATACATACATATATACAATCATACATACATATATACATTTGGTAATCATGACACAGAGAGAATTTTATTGCAACTGTATCTATATGTATGTCGTTTCTCTCTATATAGGTGTTTATATATTTGGGTATATATCCATACATATATATATAAACATGCTTGTTTGTATGCATATGTGTATAATCATATTCAGACATATGCTTATTATGTATGTGTATATATGTATCTGCGTGTATGTATGTACGTGTATAAATTTATATATCTGCATAACTCTGTGTGTCTATCTATCTATCTATCTATCTATCTATCTATCTATCTTTCTGTCTGTCCATCTGTATATAAATGTATGTATTTATAACTATACATGCATACGTGTGTGTGTGTCTATGTATACATGCCTATGTTCATATATATAGATATACATACATACGTATGTGTGTGAGTGTGTATATTTGTTTTCCCCCACCATCGCTGGACAGCTGGTGTTAACGTGTTTACAACGCCGCAAGATAGCGGTTCGGCAAAAGTAAACAACAGAATAAGTCTCAGGCTTACAAAGAAAAAAATAAATACGGGCTGTAGTCCAATGACTAAAACAAGTAAAAGACTCACACACACACACACACACACACACACACACACACACACACACACACACACACACAC
>NC_068992.1:19707280-19708436 GCF_001194135.2 Octopus bimaculoides
AAATGTTTATATATATATATATATATATATATATATATATAAACATACATATATATACATACATACACATATATATGTGTGTGTCTGAGCTTCTCAGCTAGTTTACGTGTGAATGTGTGTATTTGTCTGAGTGTGACTTTGTTTGAGGGTGGGTTTGAGAAAGAGAAAGAGAGAAAGAGAAATAGGGACGACAATGTTGCCAAAAATGTCAAATTAACTTCTGTAGGGATTCTTTTTAGCTCTTTGATGTGTATGTCTGTATGCATGTGTGGTTGTGTGTCCCTGTGTGTGTGTGTGTGTGTGTTCGTCAGTATTTGTTCGAGTACATGTATGTGCATGTGTGTGAATGTATTAGGTGTGTGTGTACACGTGAGTACGCGTGCTTGTGATAGGGAGAGAATGAGAGAAAGAGAGAAAGAGTTAGAGTAGAGCCTGCCCATCCCGGTTATGCTTCAAGAACCACCCTTGTTAATACGACCTAATTCTAACAGGATCGAGTGGTTATGAACATCCCGGATACTCAATCATCCAGCCGGCCAATAGGAATACCCCACCAGCTCATCCCCACCACTCCCACCACCATCATGACTTGTTGTAGGTCGTAGGTCAAGTTTTGTCGTGTTAGTAACGAACGAAAAGTGACAAAATTTTCAAAAGCAATCGAAATACGCCCAGCGATTCGGGGTTTGTGGGGTGGAATCAAATAAAAATTCATCGATATCAGCATCATCACTATCATCATCATCATTATCGTCATTAACATCGCCACATTCTCTCTGAGGTCAACGCAACCACTACAACCGTCACCAACACCACAAAAATGCCATCATCATCATCATCATCATCACCATCATCACCATCATTAGCATCGTCACTATCATCATCGTCATCATCATTATCATCATCGCCCCACGGTGACGATGGCGAAGGCGATGACAAAGGCGAACGCTACCAACACCACCACCCCACCACCAGCACAACCACCGCCATCATCGTTATCATCATCGTCATCATCATCATCGTCATCATCATCATCATCGTCATCATCGTCATCGTCATCATCGTCATCGTCATCATCATCATCGTCATCATCGTCATCGTCATCATCGTCATCGTCATCATCATCATCGTCATCATCATCATCGTCATCATCATC
>NC_068992.1:19709552-19710403 GCF_001194135.2 Octopus bimaculoides
GCCATTCACCAGCACAACCGCCATCATCATCATCATCATCATCATCATCATCATCATCATCATCATCATCATCATCGTCATCATCATCATCACTAGCAGCGACTGCAGCAGCAGCAGTTACAGCAAAGCAGCGTAAACATGGCCATCGCCGTTGTTCAACCATGGACCTTGCGTCCCACCGAACACATATCTCACATTTGCAGGCGACGGTATCAACTCTGTCAAAAACAACAACAACAACAACAACAACAACAACAACAACAGCAACAATAATAATAATAACAATAACAATAAGGATGAATGTCAATGATACTAATAATAATAATAATAATGTAGTCATTTCTGAAGCACCATAAATAACAAGTAGTTAAACTAAAATCTATATCGTATTGCTCATGGTAGAAGCTATGTCTGCAACGATGGATATATGCAACAGGAAATGTGCAAAACAGATGTCTGTTGCATGTATGGCAACCGTGGGAATCAAACTAACAACGTGTGTGGTGCATTTAGCATTGAAGTTGCACATTGCAGCTAAACCTAAACTTTTGTAAGGCATTTACGGCAGGATTTTGGATCGAAAGGAAAATACTTCACTTCACTCCATCGTCCATGCAAGTCTACGAAGTCCTGAAAAACTTGTAAGGTGAACGCTAGTGGATTTGTGTTGTTGATTAATGTATAGAAATTTCGTAAAAGTAAGGCTTTGAATCTACGTGGTTCTTTGAGTTCAATCCCGTTACATAGTTCCTTGGGGTAGCATCTTCTTCTATAACCCTGGGCCGCTTCATAAGTGAATCTGGCGCTGACTGGGACTGTGTAAAAACCCATCATATATATATATATATATA
>NC_068992.1:19711296-19717276 GCF_001194135.2 Octopus bimaculoides
ATATATATATCATGTATATATATATCATATATATATACACACACATATATATAATAATATTAGGGATAAAAATCCAAATTTACAGGTAAAAACTCAATATATATACACACACACACACACACACACACACACACGTGTTTCTCCCTCACCACCACTTCACAACCGGTGTTGTTTTGTTGATGTCCCTGTAAATAGTGGTTCCGTAAAATAAACTCAGAGAATAAATCCCAGACTTAAATTAATCCTGGGTTTGAATTCTTCGACTAAATATTTAAAGGAGCTGCCCCAGCATGGCCGTAGTCCAATAACTAAAAACAAAAAAAAAGGAAATAAAAAACAGAAAAAAT
This sequence comes from Octopus bimaculoides, assembly GCF_001194135.2. Classification (NCBI taxonomy): domain Eukaryota; kingdom Metazoa; phylum Mollusca; class Cephalopoda; order Octopoda; family Octopodidae; genus Octopus; species Octopus bimaculoides. Next base: position 19,711,644 of record NC_068992.1, read on the forward strand.
GCAAACAATTAAAAATAAAGTGAAATTATAATTTCAAGATAAAGATGAACACCACAACACCAGCATCTCACAGATTATCATAATGGTTCTTTTTACGACTTGTACTCAGCTTGTTTATATAATTATTGACGTTTAACCCCATCTCATCCATAACGAAGCAGACCTACAATGAAAAGATTCCAACTGTGGCCATCCCATCTATTTTCAAGATAATTTATATATAGTTGCAAGAATGGTTGTTTGTTTAAGAAGTTCGCTTTCCAACCACGTGGCTCTAGGTTCAGTTTCACTGCCCGGCACCTTCAGCAAATGTCTTCTGTTTAGAGACGCGGGCCGACTAATGACTTGCGAGTGAATTTAGTAAATGGAAACTGTCTTGAAGCCCATCGTAAACATATGTGTGTGTATGTTTTTGTGCGTAAGTGCGTCTTTGTGTTTGTCCCCCACCAACATTGCACAACCGGTGCTGCTTTGTTTAAGTCCCCGTTAGATAGTGGTCCGGTAATAAGGACCGATGAAATAACTACTAGACTTAAAAATAAAATGCTGGGTCGGTCGATTTATTCAACTAAAAGCCTTCGAGGCAGTGCCCCAGCATGGCCACCATCCCGGGATCGATAAATTAAGTATCAGATGCTTACTGAGGTCGGTCTAATCGACTGGCCCCTTCCTCCAAAATTTCGAGCCTTATGCCTAGAGTAGAAAAGAATATATCAGAAACGATAATGTGCTGGTCTATCCCCATAATTGTATTTGAATTCGTCTATCGCTATGCGTAAAATTCAAATTCCACAGAGCTTGACATAACTTACATCGATTCCAGGTTGATAAATGTATATATGGCTGTGCGGTAAGAAGCTTGCTTCCTAAACATCTAGGTTCTGGTTCAGTCCCACTGTATGGTACCTCGAGCAAGAGTCTTCTACTATACTCTCGGGCCGAGAAAATCGTTGTGAGCGGATTTGGTAGACAGAAACCGAAAGAATATATGTTGTGTGTGTGCGCGTGTTTTTTTTGCCCCCCTCACCACGCTTGACAACTGTTGTTGGTATTTACGTTCCCGTAACCTAGCGGTTCGACACAGAAACACCGATTGTATGCGTACAAAGCTTTAAAAGCTGTTTCATTCGACAAAAAATTTTTCAATGCGGTGTTCCAGCATGGCCGCATACAAATAACTAAAACAAATAAAAGATAAAATATGTGTGTGTTTGTACTAATCCCAGTTCAAATTTTCTAGGGAACGACTTAATTAATTACAAACTTCTAATTTAATGTGTGTCTTTTTCGTTATGCTTCAACTCATTAACAAAGCAGACTTCCATTCGTGTTCCGCGTAAATGATGAAAAAAAAAAAAAAGATAATAAATAGATTGATCTGAGGTTTAGTTAAATCGATTGCAACCCTAAAACACAAGCAAAATGTGCTTTTTTTTTTCTATTGTTTTTATCTTTTTTTAATTTCTAAGTTTTATATTATTTTTTTTCTGAATTAAATTAGATATGAGTAGCGGCATTACGTTTGTCTTTACATTCTGAGTTCAAACTCCGCCGAGGTCAACTTACCTTTCATCCATTCGAGGTTGATGAAATAAGAAGCAGTTAAATACTGGGTTGATCTTATCGAGTTCTTCCTTCACACTCATAATATGCTGGCCCTGCGCCAAAAATTTGAAACTCTGACTAAAGGAAGCGAGCTGGCGGAATCGGTAGCACGCCGGGAGAAATGCTTAGCGATATTTCGTCTGGCGCTACGTTCTGAGTTCAAATTCCGCCGTGGTCGACTTTGCCTTTTATCGTTTCGGGGTCAATAAGTTAAGTACCAGTTGCGTACTGGGGTCAATCTAATCAACCAAATTCAGGGCCTGTGCCTGTAGTAGAAAGGATTATTATTATCATTTTTATTGTTCTTGTTGATGTTGTTACTAAGGCGGTAAGCTGGTAGAATCGTTAGCACGCCAGTCAAAATGCTTAGCGGTACTTCGTCTGCTGTTACGTTTTGAGTTCAAATTCCGCCGAGGTCGACTTTGCCTTTTATTGTTTCGGGATCGATTAAATAAGTACCAGTTACGCACTGGGGACGATGTAATCGACTTAATCCCTTCCCCCAAATTTGAGGCCTTGTGCTTCGAGTAGTAAGATTGTTGTTCTTGTTATTATTGAGGCGGTGAGCTAGCAGAATCGTTATCACGCTGGACAAAATGCCTTGTAACATTTCGTCCGTTTCCACGTTCTGAGTTCAAATTCTACAATCATTAAAGTGCTTAACTGGTATCATCGTTAGCACGTCGGACAAAATGCTTTGCAGCGTCTCTTCAGGGTCTTTACGTTGTGAGCCCAAATACCACCGAGTCAATATATTCGTTCGATCTTTCGTGATCGATAAATTACAGTTCCAGCCAAATGCTAGGATCGCTGCAATCGACTTATCCACCCCTCTAAATTGCTTAATTTGTGCCAAAATTTAAAAGAATTTTCAGAATTTTTATTGGAAAATATGGGAGGAGAGGGTAGTGCTGCCTTCCAACAAATTCGTTGAATGTGAAGAAAATGGTCCGCATTCAGCATGCGTCAATAGATTAAAAGATGAGGATGAGAAGAGAGCACTAACCCTGGTGGTCAAGATGCCCGTAGTTCTGTGGGCTTTCCATGAGCAACTCTTGAAGGTCTCCCCCATATTGGGGAGTTTTCTTATTTAATCTAATTTTATATTTTATACATGCTTTCGAGTAAACCTACATAGTATCATATTTTATTGTATCCTCCTCTATCATACTCGATTTTCTTGTGAACCTTAACAGTTCAAAAAGAAATCATTATTATTATTAATAAAGTGCTGAACTGGCAGAATCGTTTTCATTAATGGCACAAGGCCAGCAATTTCGGGGGCGAGGATAAGTCGATTGCATCATCCCCGATGCTCAACTGGTACTTATTTTATAGACCTCGAATGTATGTAACATAAACTCGACCTGGGCGGAATTTGAACTCAGAACGTAAAGACGGACGAAATCTTACTCAATATTTTCCCTGGAGTTCTAACAATTCTGCCAACTCACCACATTTGGATACATACCACATTATACGACGTGTTCGTTTCTTAAACATTAGAGTGTAACTTGAAGGCGGTTGGATTACTATTTCTAGCAGTTTAGTACTTTTAATATATCATTTAATGTCTTGGGAGTCGAACGCCAAAAGGAAAAATATAGAGAGGAATTGCAGAGAACCGACGTTCAGAGAAAGAAGACCTGACCGTAGTACATCTTAATCGATGGGTTATAGGGCTGATTATGGGAGATGAGACAAGAAGCAAGAGATGTTTAGGAATGGCAGATTTTAAGTTCAGTTAAGAAGTAATCAAATGGTTTCGAGAAACAGAAGCCAATGTATATGTAGTAAAAACAAGAAAGAAGAAAGTAGAGAGAGAGAAAGAGAGAGAGAGAGAGAAAGAGAGAGAAAGAGAGAGAGAGAGAGCAACTTCTGTTGGACTTTGTCTGAGTGACTTCATGTCAGTCGATCGAGTAGCCTCTTTTAGGCGGAATGAGATGGGCCTGGTTGTTTGGACGCTGACTGGACATTAAACCTATTTTGGTGACATTAAACCTATTTTAGTTGTGGAACTAAAGGCAAACGCTCATAGATACACATGCACACACTCGCACACACACTCGCACACACACACACACACACATACATACACACGTGTGTGTGTGTGTGCGTTTGCAGAAATGTTCACATAGAGGAGAGAGAGAGAAAAAAAAAGAAGCGAAAGAGCAAGAGCAACACGAAAAACACTCAAACAAACCAGATTCAGACTTTAAAAAATAAGTATTGGGATGATTTGTTCGACGTCCCTTGAAGGTGGTTCCCCAGCCTGGTCGCTGTCCAATGACTGAAGCAAGTAAAGATATAGGATAAAAGAATCTAATGACCCTATTGGCTTCTCAGTTTGTTCGGTCTTTTCCCGAATTATAAGAACCCAGACACCAAATTACACATGATGCGATACACCTTGCTCTAAGACGGCAACGCGGCGTTTGTAATTTAAAGAAAATTGACTGTTATTTCTAGCAAATTGACTGACCACAAAGATCCGCCTTCGCCCCCTCCCCTCCTGTGTATTTCATAATGTTCGACGTCGATTGGTTTACGAATTGTTATGTCCTGGAGCGCAAGAATTAGATAATTACATTCTGGTTTCGGCTATGAATTTCTTTCCTCCAGGGTTCATAAAACAGTAAATTAATATAATACTAGGTTAAGATAAATCCACTGCACCACCCCATTTAGAAGAGAAAAAAAAGAGAAAAGGAAAGAAAGAAAGAAGCACAATGTGCTGGAGGGAATGAGGACGTCTGTATATGGTTGCTCGGTCTGTTAGAAATAGCAGTCAGTGTTCTTTCAAACTACACCGTTTATGTCTTTAATAGAAAACAGACACGTTGGAATATATAGTGCATCGATATACTATGCCTGAATAAATATTAATTAATTAATTAACTAATTAATGCTTTGGATAATGGGTCTGCTCAATCAGGAATGGCTAAAGGTTAACCAGCAATAGGAAATATAGCTACATCAGCATGAAAATATGTTCTTGGGTTGCAGCTATACAAATTCTTGAAAGTTAAATAAAGCGAATTAATATAACGTCGTTTTATACGTACGTGCATACATACATACATACATATATATACATACGTACATATGTTGTTAGCACTCCGTCGCTTACGACGAAGCGCGTTCCAGTTGATCCGATCAACGGAACAGCCTGCTCGTGAAATTAACGTGCATGTGGCTGAGCATTCCACAGACACGTGTACCCTTAACCCAGTTCTCGCGGATATTCAGCGTGACACAGTGTGACAAGGCTGACCCTTTGAATTACAGACACAACAGAAACAGGAAGTAAGAGTGAGAGAATGTGGTGAAAGAGTACAGCAGGGTTCGCCAGTATCCCCTGCCGGAGCCTCGTGGAGCTTTAGGTGTTTTCGCTAAATAAAAACTCACAACGCCCGATCTGGGAATCGAAATCGCGATCCTATGACCGCGAGTCCGCTGCCCTAACCACTGGGCTATTGCGCCTCCACATACATATACACACACATGCATAAATACATACGTACGTACATTGACCTATCCACCAACTCATTCATCCGTCCATCATTCAGTCCATAAATGTATACACATACAAGCATTACGTGCACACATACATACGTACATATATACATACGTATGTACTGATGTATATGTGTTTGTGTGAAATGGTTTCAGATTTTAGCACAGGTCGGCAGTATTTGAGGGAAAGAGAAAATCAATTGTATTAATCAACAGATATTATTTTATCGACCGCCAAAAAAAAAAAAAAAATTAAAGGCAAAGTCATCCGCAGCGGAATTTGAACCCAGGACGTAAAGACGGACGAAATGCAGCTAAGCATTTTGTCCGGCATACCAATGGTTCTGCAATCACGCCGCCAGGTGCGCATGTAAAATAACATCACAATTAGTTTTTCGAGCTGATGCTCTTTTCATAAGAGTCCACAATTTCAAATACATTGAAGGTTACCAGATCCAGTGACTGCATAAGGTGTATGCTTAGTTATTTGGTCAAGATTGCCTTTTTCTGTT
>NC_068992.1:19718379-19721292 GCF_001194135.2 Octopus bimaculoides
TATATATATATATATATATATATATATATATATATATATATACACACACACACACACAGACATAATTATTTCTGACGCAATTCTTTACTTATTCAATGTCTTCAGTTAGGTTTTTTCCTGTTTTTTCTTACATGACATCCTTCTTTCAGACATAAATCACTCCTATTTACTTGTACGTATGTAAAATTTCATCCACTCAGAACATTCACTAAATAAATTAATCAACAAACACAACATGTTGTGCAATAACACATCATCAAATGTCGCAGTCGAAGAGTGGGGCAGCACCGACAGAAACGAGCGCTTTGTATATCCTGTTGACGGACGCATGCATATAAAAGAAAATACAAAGCTCTTAACGACCCGGATCTCTTCGCTAGATGTTCGCATCACATTCGTGGTTATTATATGTACTCCACCTCTGCGAGCATCTGTCAACAGAAGAGATTTTGCTTATGTGTTTGCACTGAATAAATGTCTTGTCATGTGTTTCTCGGAAGCGGTGTTGGGTGACGTCTAGAGTCACCTCTGCCCTAAAATATACAATATGCTCTTATCGAAGTTTAGCACCGAGCTATTTATCTGTCAGCAGGCGAAGCTATGGCCAACGGCGTTCATATCATGAGCACACCATCTGTTTTCTGCATCAGCATCTTCATTGCATAATTTAACATATACTAGGTGGTGAGCTGGTAGAATCGTTAGCACACCGAACAGTCTCATGTGTAACTGCCTGAAACTGTAAGGATAATTTGGTAACATGACTGATGAGAGGAACTTGTAAATGGCTCGTCCTTGTTTTCTCCTCTTCGTCTTTTTATTGTTTTTTCCTCTCCTTCTTCGCATCGTCTATATGTCCGGATGTTTTCTTGTCGTCTGCTGCGTTCTTGTTCCATTTTATATATATGGTTGTGTGGTAAGTAGTTTCCTTACTAACCACATGGTTCCAGGTTCTGTTCCACTGCGTGGCACCTTGGGCAAGTGTCTTCTACTATAGCTTCGGACCGACCAAATCCTTGTGAGTGGATTTTGGTAGACGGAATCTGAAAGAAGCCCGTCATATATATGTGTGTATGTGTTTGTGTGTCTGTGTTTGTCCCCCCCCACACACACACACACAACATCGCTTGACAATCGATGCTGGTGTGTTTAGGTCCTCGTAACATAGCGGTTCGGCAAAAGAGACTGATAGAATAAGTACTAGGCTTATAAAGAGTAACTCCTGGGGTAGATTTGCTCGACTAAAGGCGGTGCTCCAGCATGGCCGCAGTCAAATGACTGAAACAAGTAATATAGTAAAAGAGTATATATATATATATAGTGTGTGTGTGTTATGAGTCATCCGTATCAGGGTGAGAGGATGGTTCGGACACTTACTCCATCCGGCTACAGCTCTATGCTAACATATTTAACCATCATTTCTTTTGTATTCTTCACAAACTAGATGACCAATGAAGATGAATCTGAATAAATGAGCCTATCCTCGGTCCCAAAACCTGGTGAAGGCGCGCGCGTGCACACACACACACACACATACACACACACACACACACACACACACACACACATACACATACGTAATGGCTGTGTGGTTATGAAGATTCCGTGATTTTGGGTTTCGTCCCACAACGTGGTGGCACATTGTGCATATATCTTGTACTATAGCCCGAAAATATTTTGACAAATTAGATTTAAATGTTGAAGCGAAACTAACGGTTTTTGTGTGTTATTTTAAATGGCTTATAAATAGCTTCCACGCTGTAATTGTTTTCGTTTCAGCACACGATCTCAGATCAGGTCACTTGCTATGCAAGTACATCTCCGCAATTTTTTAATACAAATCCCAATAATATTTTAGTATAGCAGAAGGCGGCGAGCTGGCAGAAACGCTAGCATTACGGGCGAAATGCTTACCTGTATTTCGGCTGTTTTCATGTTCTGAGTTCAAATTCCGCTGAGGTCGACTTTGCCTTTCGGGGTCGATAAATTAATTACTTTTGGGGTACTTGGGTCGAGCTAATCGACTGGACCCCTTCCCCAAAATTTCGGGCCTCATGCCTAGGGTAGAAAAGAATGTTTTAGTATAAGAATATAATAGATTTTTAAAAACATCAAATAGCTATGAAAGTTCAGTAGAATAAAACAGGAATCAAGATTGTCCATTGGAAAAAACATAAGTTTGCAAGGAAGAGTGAACGATTAATTTAGGGAAGATTTTACTTCGCATTCTCTCTGAACCAGCACTGATTGTCTGCCTGACTATGTTAAGATAGATATAACACCCCTTTTATTGAGAATACAGTTATTCTAAGAAGTGATTCATTGCAAATGTTAATATACTTGTCAGACTTCCACCTCCCACGATTTCTGTTCATCTATCAGTTGTAACTCATGCCAGATGACACTTTTCTCAGTCGGTTTAATTACAAGAATCTCTGACTCCAAGCGTTTGTGTAAAAACAGGGTGTGGGGAAAGAAGAAGGGGAGAAAAACGTATGATCATTTAATACACTGCAAGACATAAAGTCATAAACATACGTATAGCTGTGTGGTAAAGAAGCATGCTTTGCAACCACCTGTTTTCGGGTTCAGTACAAAATGCACGGCAGCACCTCGAGAAAGTATCATTTAATTTAACCCGGATAGACCAGTGATTAATGAGGGACTTTGGCGCCGAGCTGGCAGAATCGTTAGCACGCCGAGCGAAATGCTTAGCGGTATTTCGTCTGCCGTTACGTTCTGAATTCAAATTCCACCGAGGTCGACTTTGCCTTTCATCCTTTCGGGGTCGATAAATTAAGTTCCAGTTACGCACTGGGGTTCGATGTAATCGACTTAATCCCTTTGTCTGTCCTTGTTTGTCCGCTCTGTGTGTCCCCCCTATGTTTAGCCCTTTGTGGGCAATAAAGCAAT
>NC_068992.1:19722322-19725021 GCF_001194135.2 Octopus bimaculoides
ATGCGACGGGTTTCTTTCAGTTTCCGTCTACCAAATCCACTCACAAGGCTTTGGTCGGCCCGAGGCTCTAGTAGAAGACACTTGCCCAAGGTGCCACGCAGTGGGAATGAACCTGGAACCATGTGGTTGGTAAGCAAGCTACTTACCACACAGCCACTCCTGTGCCTGTTTATGCATGTTTATGTTCTGGGTTCAAATTCTGCTGGAATCGACTTTGCCTTTGAGCTCCTCGAAGACGATACAATAAGTAAGAGTTGAACAAAATTGATGGCCCTGATCCAACATTCTAAATCAACATTTGTTTGGTGCTTTGCACCGTGAGTTCAACTTTGCCTTTTATTATCTTTGGGTTGATAAATATAATACCAGTCTAGTATTGTTTCTTTTTTCCCCCAAAACTCTCTCTGTATTGTATATTTATAATTCAATTGTTCTACCATATAACATTAATATCATAGGGATTTAGTTAAGCAATTATCTTCAGTGTACACAAGTCTGCAGAATACATGGTCATTGACATGTAAATTTAATATCAAAAGTGACGTTACATCCAACCCCACTACCACCGCATTGTACACATGCATAAATACATACTTACATACACATATACGTAAATACATACATACATCTATGCATCAAAAATCAAAGAGGGTAACCATGGGCAACTGTTTCGTAACCCTCAGCATCTGTACATAAATTATAAATTCACATTTAGGTCAATAAAGTTTCTATTATAAGCACAAGGCCTGAATTTGTGTTTTTTTCTTTATATATTTTTTGAGCGGGGCGGGGAAGTCCGTTTGAGTACATCGACCTCACTGCTCGACTCAATTGGTACTCATTTTATTGACTGCAAAAGGATGAGAATCACAATGACATAGGAAATGTCGCCCAGTATTTTATTTAGAGTGGTAACGATTCTGTCTGCTCGCCGCCTTTATACAAAAGCATATGGTGCATTGGTTCTGTTAGAAAAAAAAACCCAAAAAAACCAAAGTGATAATTTTGAAAAAAATCTAGTCTTTCCAACCAGCTAACAAGCACATTATTAAAAAATACAACCTGCAAGCGAAACAGTAAAATATTTGCAAGACGTTAAATTTCGACATTGTTTTTGTCTACATTCCAACGATGGCATTTTGTAGCTTTGTTACACGCATATGTGTATGCCTTTATGTATGTATGTATGTATGTATGTATGTATGTATGTATGTATGTATGTATGGATGGATGGATGTATGGATGAATGTATGGATGGATGTATGTATGGATAGATGGATCATGTATGTATGGATGGATGGATGGTTGTATGCATGTATGTATGTATTATGTATGCATGTATTATGTATGTATGTATGTATGTATATACGTATGTATGTATTATGTATGCATGCATGTATGTATGTATGTGTGTATGTATGTATATACGTATGTATGTATGGATGGATGCATCTATGTATGTATCCATCATGTATGAATGCATGTATGTATGTATTATGTATGTATGGATGGATGGATGTATGGATGGATGGATGTACTATGTATGTATGTATGTATGGATGGATGGATGCATCTATGTATGTATGTATCATGTATTATGTATGTATGTATGTATGGATGGATGGATGGATGTATGGATGTATGTATGTATGTATGTATTATGTATGTATGTATGTATGTATGTATGTAGACAGATATATAGAATATAGTCGTAGAAAACACGACTATGTTCTAGTCGTGTTATCTATCTATAGACGTCTAAAAATGTCATTCGCGAAAGTGAGAAATAGGAAAGAAGGGAAGAAGGATATTCAGTGGTATTGCCTGCAGACATTTTGTTTTTACATAAATTCCACAGAGATAAAGTATGAAATCATACTTGGTAATATTTGAGCACTATAACCTAAAAGTAAATACTATAATATATTATATTCTGATGCCATACATTCTTAGTCGATTTCTCCGCATGTTCAACAAAACAAGACAATATATTTTCCTTCTCTTTTTACGAGAACACATAAAATATATTCCGATGAAAGGAACATTAGAATAAGCGTAGAATAATAATGGGAAATGGAGAAAAAGATAGGTTTTTAAAGAATTAATACGGATTTTGAGAGATCAGCAATCCGAAAGGCTGTCTGGTAAAGAAGCTCGTTTTGCAAACACATGACTTCGGATCTGTCTCTCGCTACGCGGTTTCTTATGCAAGTGTCTTCTACAATAGCCTCAAGCAGAGCAAAACTTGGTGATCGAAGTGGAAGCCCGTCTGGTGTGTGTGTGTGTGTGTGTGTGTGTGTGTGTGTGCGTGCGTGTGTGTGTGTGTGTGTACGTGTACGCACTACTACTACTACTACTACTACTACTACTACTACTACTACTACTACTACCGGAAGTTCCATTTCTATTAGATGCTGTAAATATTCAAAACAACCTTTAACATGAACTTGTAAAACATACCTATGATGACACGAACGAACTGAAATATTTAACTGAATCATCATAGAATTAACTTTCATTTAAATGCAAAGTTGATCAGTGACCCAACGGATCACGAGTAGTCTAATATATGTTTATTTTGTTTTTAAACTCAAACTAAAGTAGGGTACAAAAATTAATTGAGTGGATTTGGTAGACGGAAAATAAAAGCTCGTTGTATATATATATATATATATATATATATATATATATATATATAT
>NC_068992.1:19725062-19728312 GCF_001194135.2 Octopus bimaculoides
TGTGTGTGTGTGTGTGTGTGTGTGTGTGTAATTACGTATGTATGTATGTATATATTTGTGTGTCTGTGCTTGTTCCCCCAACATCGCTTGACAAGCGATACTAGTGTGTTTACGTCCCCGTCACTTAGCGGTTCAGCAATAAAGACATAGAACAAGTACTAGGCTTCCAAAGAATAAGTCCTGGGGGCGAATTGCTCGACTAAAGGACGCACTCCAGCATGGCCGCTGTCAAATGACTGAAACAAATAAAATAAAAGAATATATACATTAATAATACTAGTCACACACACACACACACACACATACACACACACACACACAAACACACACATACACACACACACACACATATACCAGTGTCGATTTCTACTACTAAACATTGGAAAGTGTTGCTCCCACATGGTCGGAGACCAATGACTGAAAGCATAAAAAGATGAAAGATTAGCTGAGAATGGAATCGATTCCATTGATCACTGTACATGATTGATATTAACTGTTTTATAGATTCCGGAATGAAGAGATCAATATTTGGTGAGGAACAATTTGAATTCTGATCTCAAAATGGACAAAGCCGTATACCTCAAAGTATTTTGATTGGAATCTGTACCGATTAGATCATTCACTGAAGTATTAATGTTTGGCTTATAGGAGCGAACATGACTACTTGGCGTTTCGTAGTCTTTCCGCTCTGAGTTCAAATGCCGGGGTCGACTTTCCCTTTCATACTTTTGGGGTCATAAGATAAGCATCAGTTGAGCAATGGGGTCAATTTTGGGTCCTGCGGCCACCCCCGAAACTGCTGGCTTTGTGCCACAATTTGAAACCAATATTATTTTCTATTCTAGGCACAAGGCCCGAAATTTTAGGGGAGAGGGCAAGTCGATTAGATCGATCCCAGTACGCAGTTAGTACTTAATTTATTGACCCCGAAAGGATGAAAGGTAAAGTCGACCACGGCTGAATTTGAACACAGAACGTAAAGACAGACGAAATACTGCTAAAATTTTCGCCCGGGGTGCTAACATTTCTCCTAGATCGCCGCCTTACTCTGAAACCAATATTAATTCTTTACAGGAACAGGCGCGGTTGTGTAGTAAGAAATTTGGTTCACAGCCTCGTTTCCGGTTTCACTCCTACTGTAAGGAACCTATGGAAAATGTCTTCAACACTAGCCATACATAAATACACCCATACATAAATACACCCATATATACATACACACATGTATGTGTGACTATGCGTGTGTGTGCATGTGTGTATCTGTACATATGCACACACTCATACATACACATGTATGTGTATGTATGTATGTGTGTGTACCTGTGTGTATCTGTATATATACACACACCCATATATACATACATACAACTACATGTATATGTGTGTATGCGTGTGTATGCTTTTGTGTATCTTTATATATACACACACGCATACATACATACATACATGCTCATACATGTATGTGTGTATGCGTGTGTATCCCTGTGTGTATCTGTATATATATATATATATATATACCCATACATACATACATACAAACACACACATACATGTATGTGTTTGGGTTAGGGTTAGGGTTATCTGTATATATGTGTATCTGTATATATACACACACCCATACATATATATACACATACATGTATGTGTGTGTATGCTTGTGTATGCATGTGTGTATATGTATATATATAAAAAAAAAATATATATATATATACACACACCCATACATACATACATGCATACACATACATGTATGTGTGTGTATGCGTGTTTATGCATGTGTCTATGTGCATATATAGACACACACACAAATACGCACACACACATACATGTATGCGTGTTTTTTTTTTGGGTGTTTATCTCCCCACCACCACCACTACCATTCGGCATCCGGTCTTGCTTTTTTTATGTCCACGAAACCTAACGGTTCGGAAAAAATAGACCACGAGAATAAGTACCAAGCTTTAAAAAATAAGTACTGGGGATCGATTCATTCGACTGTTAAAAACAAACAAGATGAGCAGAAATATCCGTCAAATGTAAATAATGTAAATAATGTACATAATTCCTCATCTCTTAAATATAGAACTGTATTAGATATATATCTGTCTGTCTGTGAATCTGTGTGTCTGCATGTCTGATTGTCTGTCTGCATTATTCCATGTATGTATGTATATATATATACGGTGAGTTCCTTTGTGTTTCTGACTAGTAGATCCACTCACAAATCCTTTGTGCGAGCGGGGCTATACTAGAAGTTTGGCAAAGGTGCCACGTGATGAGATTGAACCCGAAATCCTGTTGTTAGGAAGCAAACTTCTTTATCACGCAATCACTCTTATGCACACACACACGCACACGTATACACAAATGTGTGTGTGTGTGTGTGTGTGTGTGTGTGTGTGTGTATAAGCTTGTGGTTTTGTTTTGAATGGTTTCCGATAAATATTGGAAGATATCTGTATGCGTATAAGCACACACATACACTCACACGCGCGTATATACGCACACACGCACAAACACACACACACACAAACACAGACGCACGCACACGCACATACACATACACACAAACACACACACACATGGTGATCGATTATAGTTTTGAGAGACATTTTCCCCAAGGCAAAACTCGATTAGGACTAACTGGGAACACGGAAGTGCGCCCATGATTTTTTCAAAATTTGAAAATAAAAGCAAACAACAGAAGAAGATGGGAGTTTGCGCATGAACGGAAATGCTTAAAGAGAAAGTAAATATCTTCAAGGGAGAATCTAAATGGGCTAGTAAGGGCTCGGAAGAAAAATGTGTTAATATTGATCAGGTTTTACATCGCCATTGATTTATACACTGATGTGTGTGTGTGTATGTGTGTGTGTGTGTGTGTGTGTGTGTGTGTGTGTGTGTGTGTGTGTGTGTGTGTGTGTGTGTGTGTGTGTACGTGTGTGTGTGTACGTGTGTGTGTGCAATGATGTATGTAGATAAGCATCTATCTATCTATCTATCTATCTATCTATCTATCTATCTAATTAGATAGATAAATAGATAGATAGATAGATAGATAGATAGATAGAAATAACACATATGTGCGTACATATATAAATGTGTGCATGTGTGTATGTTTAACGCATAAATATTCCGGCTCTTGAGTCACTGTGTTGCTTCTGTTAAACATTAAGAACATTATCTAATTATCTCTCTCTCTCTCTCTCTCTCTCTCTCTCTCTCTCTCTCTCTCTCTCTCTCTCTCTCT
>NC_068992.1:19728324-19729680 GCF_001194135.2 Octopus bimaculoides
ACACACACACACACACACATATATATATATATATATATATATATTCATGTTTTGAATTCTATTTTTCCTCTTTGCTTGCTTACATACATACATGCATATATACATACGTATATACATAAGCACATACACACACACATACATACGTACATGCATACATACATACATACGCATTTATCTATACATATATGTGCTTTTCTGTACATATAATCACGCGTGTGTGTTTGTGTGTGTGTGTAAGTTTGTGTGTGTGAGTGCATGAGTATGCTAAATCGAATTAAAACTCCCGTATACATCATAAATAAAATTTTGTTTCTTTTCTTCTGTTGACTGTCCACAATTGTTAAAGTTATTATAAACATCGCCAGAACTGTGTCGCCTTCAAGCGAATTCAATACAGTTAAGTCCCTCTATCTTGACAAAGAATGATTTAAAAGTCCCATTTATTTATTCATTTATTTATTTATCTATTTATTCAATTATTTACTTATTCATTTATTTATTCGTTGTCTCGACCTTAACATATCTTCGTCAGTGAACATCCCAAGAACAAATTAGGACTCACCCAGAAAGACGGTAAACCTGCAAAACGTGACAACTCCTTCATTCTCTTCTTCGTATATGTGTTATTCGACCTCGCAGTATAGGAAACTGCCACGCCAAGAAACTAAGCTCCTTCAGACATGTGACATGTGGCAGCTACAGTAACTGTTATACATGTATTCTATATAGAAGTACACTTACGAAGAAAAACACATGGACTCACTCTAATTTGTATATATACATACGGACACACACACACACGCACACACACACACACACACACACACACACACACACACACACACACACACACACACACACACACACACATACATACACGCATACACACACACGTACAGATATATAGATATACTGAGATGTTCATTTCGACATATACACACATTCGCGCACATATATAGACATATATTTGTATGGATGCATGTAAGTATTTATATGTGTGACGTGCATATATAAATGTATATGTACATGTAAGAACGTACATATAATAATATATACAGAGTTAAACTAATAGCGGTATATATAGACACATGCGCACGCACGAACACACACGCATGATACAGCAGAGCTGTATCATTAATCCGAATGAACAACATTTAGGGCTTCCATAAAAAAATGCGGTTAAAGAAATACAAACAATTATACATCTATAAACTAAAAGATATTAACGGTTTAATGTATATAATTTGCATTGATTTTAATTCAAGAACTCTACAACATATATATATATATATAGATACATATACTGTGTATGTATGCGTGTGCATATATATATATATATATATATATATATATATA
>NC_068992.1:19730145-19731324 GCF_001194135.2 Octopus bimaculoides
CTTTGCCTTTCAATCGATCGAGGTCAATAAAAAGTGTACCAGTTGAGCATTGGGATTGACGTAACAGGTTTACACCGTCCCTAGAAATTTCTAGCTTTGTGCCAAAATTTGCTGCTAACGCAGACACGCACACACACACACACTCACACGAATATAATCTTTTATACTCTAGGCACAAGGCCCTAAATTTTGGGGGAGGGAGCCAGTCGATTAGATAGACTCCAGTACGCAACTGGTACTTAATATATCGACCCCGAAATGATGAAAGGCAAAGTGGACCTCGGCGGAATTTGAACTCAGAACATAGTGGCAGACGAAATACAGCTAAGCATTTCGACCGGCGTGCTAACGTTTCTAATTTCTTTATTGCCCACAAGGGGCTAAACACAGAGGAGGCAAACAAAGACAGACAAAGGGATTAAGTCGATTACATCAACTCCAGTACGTATCTGGTACTTAATTTATCGACCCTGAAAGGATGAAAGGCAAAGTCGACCTCAGCGGAATTTGAACAGAGAACGTAACGGTAGATGAAATACCGCTAAGCATTTCGCCCGGGATGCTAACGTTCTTGCCAGCTCACCACCTTATACATATTTATATACTACACACATACGGACATATGCCAACAATCACACACATGTGTGTATCTGTGTGCGCGTTTGGGTTTCGTAGTCTATGTGTGTCATTCATTAATTCACAGTTCTTAGTGTCTTGTCGTGTTCCTACTTTTAAACAGTAGATAGATTTATGAAGTTTATAACCAAGTTAAAATAGAATACTTTAGCTGCCGGTCATCTATGATAAAAGCCTTCCAGTCGTTTAATTTTCAAAATTGTTTGTTATTTTCTCCATGAAGTTAAAGAGTTGTTTTGGAGGAATCAGCTGTTATTTCATGTATAGTGGAGTCCAGTTGGTATATATCTCACTGAGTCATACTACCAGGGTATCAAGGAGTGAAGGATGTTGTAAAATATGACACTACACACTGTAGCGGATAACATCTATGATGTTTAGTATGTATGTATGTATGTATGGATGGATAGTCTCATGTATGTATATGTTCATATCTGCACGCGTGTGTGTTCATGTGTATTTCGTTTAATCTTTTACTTGTTTTAATCATTAGATTGCGGCCATATATATATATATATATATATATATATATATATATATATA
>NC_068992.1:19731735-19732647 GCF_001194135.2 Octopus bimaculoides
TATACACACACACACGTGTATCTCTCTATATATGTATGCTTGTATATATAAAGAGATGTGCAACATCACGTGGTTTGGAATATACAAGTAGAAATACAGTATATAAAATGTTTAACAAACATATATTATGTCATGCTGTGACGCCATACACCCCATGTATAAACAACTGGCGTTTTCGATGTGAAAAGCGGGGCTCAACTAAATAGTTTGTGTTATTCTAAGCCTGCCATACCTCGTTTCGTTTCGCCACTGGTTAGAGATTTGTATGGGGAGTGTTTGTTTATATTACGTTTTTAAGCGTGTATTTGTGTGAACGTACCTACAAGGGAGTGCAACGTAGGCATACAGAGAAATACTCACAGATAGAGAGACAGATATATATACACAAAGACACACACATACCCCCCATACACACACACACACGCACACACAGAGAGAAAAGCGATCAGACATGCATACACAGTATAACTCATTCTCGTTCTTCTCTCTTGGTATCATCAAATATTTCGCTGAAGTTCCTTCTTTCGTTCTTCATTACTTTGTGCATTACCCACTTTCCCGCCTCTTCCTATTTCTTTTCCTGTTTGTTGTTTTCGTTGTTGTTGCTGTTGTTGTTGTTGTTCTTCTTCTTGTTTTACTTGTTGTTGTTGTTGTTGTTCTTCTTCTTCTTCTTCTTCTTCTTCATCTTCTTCAATTTCTTCTTCTTCTTCTTCAACTTCTTCTTTTTCTTCTTCTTCTTCTTCTTCAATTTCTTCTTCTTCTTCAATTTCTTCTTCTTCTTCAATTTCTTCTTCTTCTTCTTCTTCTTCAACTTCTTCTTTTTCTTCTTCTTCTTCAATTTCTTCTTCTTCTTCAATTTCTTCTTCTTCTTCAATTTCTTCTTATTCTTCTTCTTCTTCAATTTCTTCTTCT
>NC_068992.1:19733090-19735120 GCF_001194135.2 Octopus bimaculoides
TGTCTCTGTCTCTCTCTCTCTCTCTGTCTCTCTCTCTCTCTCTCTCTTCCATACTACCTGACAGTATATATATATGCATATGTCCGATTGCTTGTGTCTGTGCGTCGTTACCATTCTCAAATTCCTCAGTTCAATCTCATCAAAAACCAATACCACTGCAGCAGTTATTTATTACCAAAATAAAAGTCACAGTAGAACTTCTATCATTATAATCTTCCAACAATAAGCTATAGATTTTACAGTTTTCACTTCTTATTTCATTCTATGCCTACAGTTCTTTACTTTTATATTTATTCTCGGTTATTAAACCTTACCGCAGAATCGTGTATTAGAAGTGATCGCTTGTGGCTGTTTCATTTTATGTCTTTAACCGTGTCATAACACCTAGGTCACTTAAGTTTCTTAAATAAATATTTGAAACTTTCTTAATTTCATTTATGGTTGAGAATAACATGCTGTCAGGAAGCCGTATCTACAATTAGCTTTAGGTTTACTGATTTCGCTTTTCTTTACTTTGGTACACTTAATTCTTTGAAGATATCTTTGAATATTCCAAGTTCATATTAAATGGTGGGAGTAAATCTAATTTGAAATTTTCGTACAAGTCTTTGTTCTAAATTTTCCAAGTTCTTTTGCCCCTTTTTGAAAGACATGTGTAAGTCAATTTCAGTTATTATGTACCTCAGAACCAGTAGCGCTGCTGGGGAGGAGGTGAAGGGGGCGGTCCGCCCTTCATGATGCTTCGATCAGGGGAAGAGTGTTTCACATTTGGATCTGTTGTATAAGTCTATACGAGCTTGGGTGGGGCGGAGAGTTGTGGCAAACACAAAGGGTGCCTCGGGTGGTACATTCTCCAGCAATGTTACTGTCACAGAACAAGCTTTCATGAAGCGGCATTTTACAAACATCCTTCTCGAGTTTTGCAAAATAGGCATGTAAAAAACAACATTGCAATTTCGTGGGTTGTTACCCCATCCAGCATGTCCTTCCTCTAAGTTATAGCTGCTAACTAATGAGCTCTCTATGTTAATTTGTTTTCCTTTGCTAACAGCACACACAAAAAAAAAATGCAGCGATGGCTTTCAGTGCGAAATTATATTGGGCCTTGTTGCGTCAGTAATCATGTTTCTGCCCATTGATAATACAATGTCCTATGAATATTTTGATCTGGACAAGGAATTGTTTGAAAACATTGTATCCAGTTAAAATAATAACTAATTGCGACGACGTGCGTTCCAGATGATTCGATTAACGAACAGCCTGTTCGCAAAATTAACATGCAAGTGGCTGAGTACTCCACAGACACGCGTACCGTTAATGTAGTTCTCAGGAATATGCAGCCTGACACAGAATGTGACACGGCTGACCAACTGAAATACTGCTATTATTCATTTTTGCCAGCTGAGTGGACTGTAGCAACTTGAAATAGAGTTTTGCTGAAGAACACAACGCGACGCTAGGAATCGAACTCACAACCCTACCTTTGTGAGCTGAATATTTAATTGCTATACCATATGCCTTCATTAAAGTAATATATTCTTAAGAAAAATATCACACACTTTCTATACACTCAAAATATCCTATAGCAATACGGTGAACAATGCTCCGCTTTCGCGTGTCT
This sequence comes from Octopus bimaculoides, assembly GCF_001194135.2. Classification (NCBI taxonomy): domain Eukaryota; kingdom Metazoa; phylum Mollusca; class Cephalopoda; order Octopoda; family Octopodidae; genus Octopus; species Octopus bimaculoides. The sequence goes on from NC_068992.1 coordinate 19,734,712, forward strand.
TCTCAACGCCCGTACGTGAGTAGAAACATCAAGGTTAAAATCCACTAAGATAAGATATTTCTCGTCACTATTTTTAAGACTACTCCTTGTACTACATCGCAACAATCCGACCATGACTGCCATGTTGCAAAGTTTCTTTGCAGCGTTGTTGTAAGATGTTAGTTGGGAAGTGGTTGTAAGTTGTTCCATTTGTTTAACGTAAGGCACAGTCAGTTGTCCTCATAATAAATCGGAACCAATTTTGAAAGAGAGAGAGAGAGAGAGAGAGAGAGAGAGAGAGAGAGGGGGGGGAATTGATTGGTCATTTATCGATCTATAATTGAGGTAATGTAAAGCTGATTGTAGTGGAATTTGAACTCAAAATGCCAAGACACGGAAAAGCATTCATCCGACGCATCAACGCTTTTGC
>NC_068992.1:19735269-19737785 GCF_001194135.2 Octopus bimaculoides
ACGTGTACCCTTAACGTATTTCTCGAGGATATTCAGCGTGACAAGGCTGGCCCTTTGAAATACAGGTACAACTGAAACAGGAAGAAAGCGTGAGAGAAAGTTGTGGTGAAAGAGTACAGCAGGGTTTGCCACCCACCCACTTCCGGAGCCACGGGGAGCTTTAGGTGTTTTCGCTCAATAAACATTCACAGCACTCGGTCTGGGAATCGAAATCGCGATCCTACGACCGCGAGTCTGCTGCCCTAAACACTGGGCCAATGCGCCTCCCCCCTTATCTCTTACAACGGTGAGTGAGAGTATTAAATATAATGTTATGCAAATCACCACTTTTCCTTAATAGAAGTACTCTTGGTGGATCAAGACAGGTCTATAAAGAAAGCAGACAGATCTGAGTTTCCTAAGTATAGTGACTTCTATTGACAGACTTGCAGTCCTATTTCCTGAAGTATAATGCAATGTCGGGGACGTACGTACATAAAGTTCAGTAATACATTTCATCCTCGTATCTATCTATTTATTTATTTAATCATTAATGCGGTGATCTGGTCGAATCGTTAGCACGTCGGAGAAAAATGCTTAGCGGCATTTCGTCAGTCTTTACGTTCGGAGTTAATATTCCGCTCAAGTAGACTTTGCCTTGAATCCTTTCGGTGTCGCTAAAATAAATACCAGTTGAATGCTGGGGTCGATGTAATCGACTTATCTCCTCCCTCCACCAAAGCGGCTAGTCCTGTGCCAAAGCCTGAAATCACTATTATTGATATTGCTGAATTTGAGCGTAAGAGTGCTCAACAGTTTAACTCTAGATATTTTGTAATAAATTCCTTGCTCTGTACTCGAGTACAAACGCACAGTGGTCAGCATTCTAGAACCACACAGTTTTTATTTGACAGCAGATCTGACGTGACAGATCTATGATCAAAAGCATCCCTTCCGTGACCATTCTGCTTCATTTCTAAATAATGTAACTAGTAATATGTTATCGAATACGTATTATTCTTCCGTGTTTTAAGACAGCAGCGTATAAAATGAGAGAGATACGGTTGCTATTCTAAAGAGAGTGAGTGACCAACTGTGTCGATCAGTGGTTCCTGACCATTTTTTGACTATAGATCCGCTTTGATTCCTATTTGACTTGGATAAACCTTAAAAGCCATTCCAAGTTTAAAAAGTCATATATTTTTACACTCAAATATTATTTGGAATTTTATTAAAAAAAAAAACTTGAAATATATTGTGTAGTGCCAAGAAGGCGTGGCTGTGTGGTAAGAAGCCAGCTTCCCAACTACATCGTTCCGGGTTCAGTCCCACTGCCTGACACCTTAGGCATGTGTCTTCTATTATAGTCTTCCGCTGATCAAAGCCTTGAGAGTGGATTTGGTAGACGGAAACTGAAAGAAACCCGTCGTATATATATGTATATATCCATCTTTGTCTGTGTGTGTATTTGTGTCTGTGTTTGTTCCCCAATCACTGCTTAACAACCGGTGTTCGTGTGTTTACCTTCTCAAAACTTAGCGGCTCAACAAAAGAGTCTGAGAGAATAAGTACTAGGCTAAAAAAAAGTTCTGGGGTCGATTTGTTCGACTAAAATCCCTCAAGGCGGGGCTTCATCATCAGATAACTGAAACAATTAAAGGAATAGAAAAGAATAAACTCTTATATGGATCCACAAGGTTCGTGCGGACCCTGGATGAGAACCACTGGCATAGAGGCGCCTAGCATAGCAGGAAGGACTGATAGGGTGGAAGAACTTACTGCTACATTCAACTGCATCACTAAAGATATAACGAGTATTTTGCTGTCTACTGTAGCTAATTTTCTATTAGGCTTGCGAGGAAATTTCCTTAACATTCAACTAATCAACTGATATCATGGGAAGTTTGGGGAAAGAGATGGGTTAAGATGTGTCTTTCGTCCGCTTAACGTGGCGAAAACTAGAAAATAATATTTCGGTTCAGTAGTCCATAGATGTCTTCGGAAGGAAATAAGTAAAATCTTGAGACATTGTACCTATCTAATAAATCAATGGTTATAAATAGCGATTAGAATTTACTGAAATAATTAAGAACAGCGTCCAGAGTCTGTAACTGTATTTAGTTTGCAACCTGTCCGGTCAATACACGCCAAGGTCAACTTTGAATTTCATGTCTTGTGTTTCGGTTATCAAATTTGATTTTTGTTTACCCTGTAGTGTTGTCTCGTAATGAATATTATTTCTATCTGGTGTTGACCCAAAATGCATGAGATAGCGCTTTAGCAAACATATCGACATTATATAGTACAACGTAGATATAAGAAGTGGATTTTTTTTTTTGTTGCGAATGACAAAATCCTGAAAAAAAAGGGGGGGGGGCGGCCTAGCTGCGGTTCAACAAACTGAAATGGATAAAAGAATTAGAGATAATAGGCACAAGAGTGGCTGTATGGTAACAAGTTCGCTTTCCAGCAACATGGTTTCGGCAAGTGTCTTTTACTATGGCGTCGGGCCGACCAAAGTCTTGTGAGTGGATTTG
>NC_068992.1:19738080-19739455 GCF_001194135.2 Octopus bimaculoides
ATATATATATATATATATATATAAACTTGTGTGTGAAGACGCTATGGCCCAGTGGCTAGAGCAGCAGACTCGCGGTCGTGGGATCGCGGTTTCGATTCTCAGACCGGGCGTTGTAAGTGTTTATTGAGCGAAAATACCAAAGGCTCCACGTGGCTCCTGCAGAGTGTGGTGGCTAACCCTGCTGTATTCTTCCATCACAACTTTCTCTGACTCTTTCTTCCTGGTTCTGTTGTATCTGTATTTCATAGGGCCAGTCTTGTCGCACTCTGTGTCACGCTGATTCTCCCCGAGAACTACGTGAAGGGTACACGTGTCTATGGAGTACTCAGCCACTTGCACGTAAATTTCACGAGCAGAATGTTCCCTTGATCGGATCAACTAGAACCCTCGTCTTCGTAACCGACGGAGTGCTACCATCAACCTGTGTATATCCTGCCATGTGTGATTCCGTATTTATGAGGAAACTTGCTTGCAGCCAGCTGAGTGATGAATGAATAATCTACTTAAGCGAGATGCGTTGTGTATGTATGAGCATTTTTGCATGTGCGTATTTTTGTGTGTACTAGACTCTACAATGCATATAATGCATGTTATATGCAATACAATTCTCTTATTCTTATTTTGTGTGTGCTTGTGTTTGGTGGGTGTATGTATAGATATTATCTTCTGGTGTACGGATAAAATCAGATAGCGTATCACAATAATGAGAATGTCACTGCGGTCACCTTTAACGGTGAAATTTATGCAGGATCTAATTGGTAATGACTCTCTTTAACATATGTCTTTAATTCTGTGTCTATCTCCAAATGGTAGAACATAAAGTCTGGAACTGAATTAGTTTAACGAATGCACGCTCAATAAATAAAGTTACAGATAATCACAAGGAATTAAAACACACAAACGTTTAGGGATGGACTGGACAGAAGAATATATATAAGCACAGGAATAACTATTTCTATGTAAGAAGCAGATACGTTTGCAGACAAAGTTTGAAGGCTAATGAGATGTTTTTATTAAGAGTTGAGAAGTCGCCTGTGAAATCCTAGTCATGCATTTGATACATACACACGCACACACTTGCCTATATGTATACATGTATGTTTGCGTTGGTGTGTGTGCGTGCGTGCGTGTGTGCACGTGTGAGTATATATATATATATACATATGTATGTAAGTTTGTGTATGTACATATATGTATGTATATATATATGTATGCGTGTGTGTATATATATATATATTCAAATGTGTGTATATATGTATATATATATATATATATGTATATGAAAATGTTGTGTGTGTGTGTATATATATATTTAAATGCGTGTATATATGTATATATATGTATATGAAAGTATTATGTGTGTTTGTATATATAT
>NC_068992.1:19740580-19741201 GCF_001194135.2 Octopus bimaculoides
TATATATATATATATATATGTCTATATATGTATATATACACACATGCTCATGTAAATATTTTTGCATGATACGTATAGCATATACATACAAAATACACACGCACACATTATATATATATGTATATATTCGCTTACAAATACACACTCGCAAACGCACGCACACACACACACACACATACACACATACGCGCGAGCACGCAAAGATACTTTGTCGAATTGCCTGAGTCGTTATGACGTTGGGCAGAATACGTTTGACGCAGAAATTTTTCTTCTTCTTCCCTCTCCCTCGCCCTGAGTTCAAATCGCACCATGACCTTCATGGGTGGTGAGCATCAACTCGGTGCCAGTTAGTCATCACCAGCCTCAACATTGTGTACGTTTTCTGGATCCCCACACTGTCGCAATAATCCGGGCGAGGAAGCCCCTTTCAGGATAGCTCCTTCCCGCCTTCGACATCTCACTTGGAGTCCTGTAAGGGTCACAGGAAGTGCTTTCACCCACGACTAATAAATGAATATATACACCCAGACAGGCATATATTAATGTACACATATGTATGTATACATAAACTTATATTATGATATATGCAAGTATATAGAATGTGAGTGCGCATATATATAT
>NC_068992.1:19742071-19746321 GCF_001194135.2 Octopus bimaculoides
ACACTTATGTCCTTTAATTAACTTCTGGCTATTAATAATGATACTTTATATTATAGATACAATAACTGAAATCTTGGAGGCGAGGGCTATTTGATTACATTAACACCAGCGTTTCGCTAGTACTTAATTTATCGACCCCAAAAGTACGAAAGGTAAAATCGACGTCGGTGGCGTTTGAATTCGGATCGTAGACACGGGCGAAATGCTGCAATGCTAACGATTCTGCCAGTTTGCAACCATAATAATAATAATAATAATGTGTTGGCACTCCGTCGGTTACGAGGTCGAGGGTTCTAGTTGATCCGATCAACGGAACAGCCTGCTCGTGAAATTAACGTGCAAGTGGCTGAGCACTCCACAGACACGTGCACCCTTAACGTAGTTCTCGGGGAGATTCAGCGTGACTTAGTATGACAAGGCTGACCCTTTGAATTACTGGTACATCAGAAGCAGGAAGTAAGAGTGAGAGAAAGTTGTGGTGAAAGAGTACAGCAGGGTTCACCACCATGCCCTGCCGCAGCCTCGTGGAGCTTTAGGTGTTTTCGCTCAATAAACACTCACAAGGCCCGGTCTGGGAATCGAAACCGCGATCCTATGACCGCAAGTCCGTTGCCCTAATATTAATAATAATAATAATAATAATAATAATAATAATAATAATAATAATAATAATAATAATAATAATAACAACAACAACAACGACTTGTTTTATTTGCCACAAGGATATATTTGAACGGAGTGCATCACAAGGACATTCGACAAGTTTTGTGGTGTGCTTGGATTAAAGAAGGGGGAAGTAATAATTAGATGAGATAGTGTAATTGCTCATACATTATGAGAAGTTAACAATGCAACTGCTAAACCAACAGCTAACATAGACATAGATAGATAAATAGATAGATAGATAGATAGATAGATATAGTGAAGGAAAATGTAGGTTGTGATAGAAAGTAAGAGAAAAAATAAATTAGATATAATTATATAGAGATTGTCCTCGTGAATATCATTAAGAAGAAAGTCAAGAAAAATATGAATGCGACATGATATAATGGGAGCGGGTTAATGTATGAGTTTAAGGTCAAAAGATTAAAAAAAAGAGATGAAGACGGCCCTGAGACCGGGAATTAACGGAAGTTGTGGCGGAAATGAACGAAGACTTTCGACATGCTCAGTGATGTGAGAAACAGGCATTCAGGCCTGGACTAACTGATTTTTTGTCTTCTTTTGTATTTTTCTTTATTGTTGTTATTATTATTATTTTTTTTTACTTTTTATTTGCTGGGGCTGATCAATTGACGATATACACACATAGATGCAACGTATAAATATGTACACTCGCATATATATCATATACGTATATATATGTAAACATACATTCGTACACACATAAATATTCCTGTTAATATATTTTTTATTGATTCACGCACAACTGGGCGTAGCGGATCTATATGGACACAGATAAACAGGAAGATATACCCATATAATTAAACGGATCTCCGTCACTTTCGACGGTCTCTGCGTTGATTGTGACAATTGAAACGATTGCTCATTCAATGGGTATATAGGTGAATAACTATTCCACAGATCTTTAATCTTTCTTGTGTAATTGGACTTCGGCCATGCTGGAGCACCGCCTAAACGGGTTTGGTTGATAAAATCAAACACAGCAGTTATTACCAATTTATCGAAATGTTATTTTACTAGAATATCGTTTGTTAAGCGGTAAGTCCTAGGGGTCATCTCGTTCGACTAAAATTCTTCAAGGCGTGCTCCTCCATGACCACAGTCGAATAACTAAAAGTAGTAGAAGATATATGTATATGCATATGTATATATGTAAGATATATTATATTTACTTGTATACATAGACGCATATATACCTGAATATATCAAGTTATCCTGAATTCAAAGTGGTTAATATCCAATCTTTTGCTCTTGGCCTTTCTGCTCATCCTTATCTTCATACAACAGCAACATCTAGAAGGACAACAACAACAACAACAACAACAACAACTACTACTACTACTACTACTACTACTACTACTACTACTACTACTACTACTACTACTACACACACACACACACACACACACACACACACACACACACACAACGGGATCCCACGCAGTTCCCGTCAGCGAAATCCGCTCAGAAGTCCATTGGTCATCCGAAGGATTTTATAGTTGAACCCGAGACGATGTGATCACCAAATGAGCTTCTTCACCGCTCAGCCATATCTGCAGTTATTTGTCACGTGATCGATCACCTTATTTGGATGAGCTTTGTATCGTTTTATCTTTCAAATGATGCCATCCCCCTGGTTAGGTGCGCATTCCAACATATTTCTTTTGATCGGGATGCCTGTCCGTCGCAGAGTTATCCATTTACACTTGAATGGACTGGAGCAACGTGAATTGGAGTGTCTCGCTCAAGGACACAAAGTGCCGTCCGGTCCGGAAATCGAACCCCCGATCTAGCTAGCTATCTTGAGTGCATTCACCTTAAACCACTGGACAACTCGCCTTCAAGCAGTTATTTATAAAACATGAATGAAAATGCAATCAATTCTATGCTTGAAAGTTAAAAGGTTAAGATAACTAGACAAAAATCATTTCACACCAAACCGCTTTCACACACAAATAATAATAATGATAATAATAATAATAATAATAATAATAATAATAATAATAATAATAATAATAATAATAATAATATAACTATGAAATATGTATTTCCTGATTCATAGTGAGTTTTAATGTTTTCCTTGCTTGTTTTTACGATATGTGTTAGCTGTTCTCACTCGCTCTATCTTTCTCTGTCTGTTTCCCTCTTTCCATCACCCTTTCTCCCCCACTCTCTCTCTCTCCCTGCCGTCTTGTATTTGTGTGTCTAGTGATTTATTATTGTTTTTATTGATGTTGCTGCTTAACCCCAGGTCAGGACCTGTTCAAATAGGTTAGTTCAATGATCAAAGTCGTTTCAACCTATATCATCCTGTCTTTTATTTTTCCAGACGTTCTGTGTCTAACTATAACTATATCACCCAAAATATATAGCCTTCCTTTATTTATTTATTCATTTATTTTTTTTTTGTTTTTGTTTTCTTTAAAGACAGTACGTAATCTGAGGGTGATTGCGCTGGAATTTCTAGCCGATCAATAGACAACGCAAATGTTCACACATTAGATAGTATGCGTCTAAGACTTCACTTGCATCAGGTAGTGTTGTGTTCGTGTGTGTGTGTGTGTGTGTGTGTGTGTGTGTGTGTACGTGCAAGTGTGTGTTCGTGTGCTATTTTCTGTAAGCATAAAAGCGTGTATAGTCACGGTTTTGGCATATCTTCGCTTGGTCACCACAAAATTATAACGATGATGATGATAGTGATGAAATTGGCGACGATGACGACGATGACGACGATGATGATGATGATGGTTGTGGTGGAGGTATTGTTGTTGGTGGTGGAAGTGTTTGTTGTTGTGGTGTTGTCGATGTTGGTGGCAATGAAGGTGTCGATGATGATGATGACGTTGGGGATGTTTGTTGATCATGATGTTGATGAAAATGAGGATGATGATGATGATGACAACGGTGATGATATCGAAGATGATGCTGACTGTAATAATGATGATGGTGATGATGGTGGTGTTGGTGTTGTTGATAATGAAAGTAACGATGTTGATGAGGATGCTGAAATTGATAACGATGATGGTGATGATGGTGGTGGTGAATGATATTGAAAACGATGAAGGTGGTGGTGTTGAGTCTGTTGATGACGACGATGATGATGATGATCATCATCATCATTTTTACCGTTACTCAACATCAACACATGACCACCCCTCAGTAACCGTTATTACCATTATCGGCATTCTCTTGGTTTCCCTCTCTTCATACAATTCCGTGACGGACCACCAATTTTAAAACGCTTTCGAATTTATTCTTGCTAACATGGTTGCATAGTTAAAAGTTCAAAAGCAAATCTGACGGCCCTTGGTTCGATTCCAACGTGAATTGTTTTGGGCGTGTTGCTTTTTGCAATTTTTACGTACGCATCGTAAACGAAAGTAGGTACACGGAAACATTGTAGAATGTCACTAAATACATACACGCATACATATTTGTGTGTGTGTGTGTGTGATTTAGTAATATGTATGTGTGCAGGCATTGTGCATGTACATAAGTATATATGTGAATATATATATAGTCACATACATATATATATATATATATATATATATATATATATATAT
>NC_068992.1:19746331-19747873 GCF_001194135.2 Octopus bimaculoides
TATATATATATATATATATATATATATATATATATACATAGGCGCTCGCACGTGTAACTGTGTGTGTGTGTGTGTGTGCGCGCGTGCGTGCGTTTGGATAGATGAATGGATCAATAAATGTACCTATATCTTTAGGCAATCTATATCAATGAATGATAGAAAAATGAGTCAGAGAATTTATCCTCCTGTACTTTCATTCTCAGTTTCTTGTGATATTTGTTGCATCATGTGTCGCAAACACTGAATCAACGCCCCTTAGCCTCTCCCTAACAAAACACAATTACGACGTCAAAATTTGCTGCCGATATTTTGAAAACTCTACCAAGAATGTCAAATCTAATTTTTAGAGTACTGAATGTTAACGCGTCGTTGCTTTATTCGTTACGTTGTCGTTCTTGTAATTTAACGCATAGTGTGTCGTAATTACATATACGTTACGATTAAAAATTCGATCTGTTTTTTTGTTTGTTAATGGAAGAACAATTTTAAGATTATCTTAGGAGAGAAATCTATATGCGGAAATATTCATGAGTCAGTAAGCCAATTGTTGTGCAATCATAATATAGTAGATGTGGATCATGGTGAGCCGTCACTGTAACTTTGTCGTTTTTACAAGACACATCTGTAATAGAAGTGTGTCATACGAGGTAGTTATTCGAAAAGTCAGTTGGTTCTCAGAAGGAAACTAAGAAACTTGTCATAGGAAGTTCTGAAATAAGTATGGTGCAGAATGATTTTTTCAATAAAATAAGTTTTGTATGAAAAATCGTGCAGTGTTCTTCATGGTTTTTTCATTCTGATATAACAGCTGTGTTCATTATTAAGAAAACACTACGAGTAAAAGAAATGGTAATGCCGCCGGCTAAATGTCCTCCAATATATGCATGTAAATTACTTTAAATACTCAGTTAAAATTTTGCGGAAGATTATTTCATACTGCTAAGATATGAATGGAAATCTTGGCTGCTACTTGATCTGTTGGTAGTTTGCAATCAAATTTCCCTTAAAGCACATACCTGTCTTTAAAATGATAAGGTCACATAGAACAACATATATAAACTGAAAGGCAATATGATCATGAAGTTAGGTCTGTTCACTTATTCTTGGGATAATAGCAACTGCCAAAATAGCACTGTGCAAGATCTGAAGGCCTGTAGGTTTGTATCCATGTAGACAAATCAATATTTAATATTGGGGTCGTTATTTTGTTTAATATATTGACAATGTAGTTGAAATCTGAAAATCTTCTGGAAAGTTTATACATATAAAGTAAATATGAAAGATATTACTTGGATAAAAGGAATACCAATTTCAAGAATAATAAACTAATTTGGATTCTTAATTACAATTTCCTTTCATAGACGTCTGAAATAAGACAATGTGGGAGGAACGCTTTTCTTTAGGGCATTTTGTACACACACACACACACACACACACACACACACACGTGTGTGTATAAATGTGTGTGCATATATAAGTATGTGTGTATATATATGTGGATATATATATATATATATACATATATATAAATATATACATATA
>NC_068992.1:19748053-19749700 GCF_001194135.2 Octopus bimaculoides
ATATATATATAAAGAGAGAGAGATAGGGGATAGATAGATAGAAAGATAGATAGATAGATAGATAGATATATGAAAGGACAGCAGCTGCTACCGGTATTCAAAGCAATCTTCTAGTGGTGGCTCATCCTGATCTCACATCCTCTCTACATTACGACACTCATCAGCTAGCTTACTGACTAATGAATACTCCCACTTACAGAGTCAACATTCCTCACTCATCTTATTACTATGGTCGGTCATATATCTTCCTGAAAGGCCATTTAATTGATTGATTGACCATGTCTGCTATTATATACAGAGTTCTTTATTTCTTATCAATGAGCTGTTACGTACGTCTATTGTAAATTGCATCGATTTCTCTGCGCTCTTTGATACTTATTTCTCCTCCACCCAACACAACATTGATTGTCTATCACTGACATATTATAACAATATAATCAGACAGTCTGTTCCTTCTACTCAGGTTGATGAACTTAGAACTTCATTGTTTCTTTTCTAAATCAGTAGAATTAAGTATGTTGTAATTGATATGTGGTAGTCAAGTGTGTAGATCTTCCGGTTCTGCGTTCATATCCAACCTATATCGTATTATTTGCTTTCCTTTCTTTTAGTGTTGAGAATAAATAGTTGCAGCATAATATATGATTTCGTCGGAACTCATCAACTCCATAAATTTCTTTGAACAAAACTTTTTCAAGAAGTTGGAGTATACATAACATTACTTTGAAACAGATGTTTTGTAACTTTGATGCTTTGTGGTTAAGGTATAAGCAAAAGTGAAATACAGAAAAAAAAAATGTAAGACACCCAGTCATGAGGTCTTGAGTTCAATCTCACAACGTGGTACCTAGGGAAAGTATCTGCTATTGTAATATCGGGCCGAGAAAAGCCTTGTAAGCGGATTTGTTTGAAGAAGCTTAAAATAGTTAGTTAGTTAGTTATGTGTGTGTGTGTGTGTGTGTGTGTGTGTGTGTTTATATTTGCCCCCCCCCCATCGCTTGACAACCGATACTGGTTTGTTTACGTCCCCGAAATTTAGCGGTGCAGCAAAAGTAACCCGATAGAATATGCCCCGGGCTTAAGATAATAAATACTAGGGTCGATTTGCCTTCAAGGCGCACCGCAATCCAATGATCAGAAGAAGTAAAAGATAAAATTTAAAGAAAGATATCCAACCAAGATTTCACAGACTCAGTTGTCTTCTCCGAAGTTCCTGCATCGTTCAGTGAAGTGGATGGAGCAATGTCTCCAAATCTTTACTTCACCACCAAGATTGGTGAGAAGCAAGAAGCTATCCTAGAATTGGACACTGGGCACGTCTGTCTGCAATAGATTGAACTTTGCTAAGGCAGCTACGGTCCTAAGGTCTATGTATTGGTATAAAACAAAAACTCACACGAAATATGCTACCCGAGTATGTAAGAACGGGAAGAGTCAGAATAATGTTAATACGCATTCCAATTAACTTTATATCGATTACGCTACCGTAGATTGGTATTTTATTTATCGACCCTGGAAATACAAATGAGAAAAATTGTTTAAATTGTGCACGGCGGGAACTGAACTGAGAACTCTAGAATCTGGAATATTACCAATCTGCCAATTCCTCATTTTAGCAATATATATATATATATATATATATATATA
>NC_068992.1:19750023-19752799 GCF_001194135.2 Octopus bimaculoides
ATATATATATATATATATATATATATATATATATATATATATATATATATACGTGTGTGTGTGTGTGTGTTAGCTCTAAGTGCTTGACCATTTTATTAGATTCAGATGTATATGATGTTAAGCGTATCATGGTCTCCTTCCCAATGAAGCACTCAACTTTAAAGCTACAAATGTATGCAAGACACGTAGTTCCCTATCGTAGCATGCTCCAAGCCACGCAGTCCCCGTTATTTAATTTCAGCACTTTACAAACATCTAAAGGCATCTACTACATAATTTCCCGGGAAACACTTAGACCGGTCTCTTGACATCTCATCTCAGCTATAGCAATCATTGTAGAAATATTGCCTTATGGTGTGATTAACCTTCTTGTTTCATTAAGTCACACTGTATTAAGGGAGATTTTATATATTTTATTATATCGATCATTATATATTAAGAAAGGGCAATTCTGTTGTTATCTGCAGAAAGATGAATACAAACGCCAGCTTAGATAATAATTAATTTTTCTCTTTAAAATAATTAACATTAAGGGCACGTGAACTAGTAGTTAGGGTGTTATGGCTGTCTATTTGATGGAGAGGTTGAGCTTATGACAGATAAGTCCACAAATATCTAGCATAGCCATTCCGAGTAAATTATAACTTAAATTCATGAGACCAGTTGACTTGAGATGAACCACTTAGGTACTATCATTTTGCATGCGACACGAATATCTGATTTGACATAATTTGTTGTAGTATTAAACCGAATTTTCTCAAACAGAAGAATAGTCCAAGAAATCAAGTTTAGTGTGTTTGTAGCTAATATCTTATCCAATATTAAGGCTACGAAGTAACAGAACCATTAACGCCAGGCAGAATGCTTAACGGCGTTTCGTTTGTCTTTGCGTGCTGAGTTCAAATTCCACTGAAGTCGAACCTGCCTCTAAGAGTCGAAAAAATAAGTACCAGTTGAGTACTGAGGTCGATGTAATTGACGAGCCAGTCACCCCAGCTAAATTGTTAGACTCGTACCAGGATTTGAAATCGATGTCTTTTCCAACATCAAAGAGTAAAATAATACACAGCTAGATGACATTTGAATATTCCCTGTGCTAGGAAAACCCTAAGCGCCACTTTCATTGTTGTTCAACCGTTCTTTTTCTAATTCAGCAGGCTTCAGGCAAACTATAAGTATGGTTAAGAACCCTTATCCCTTCATTTAACGTATTAACAGTGTAACTGTGGGTAGATGCACATTGAAACTGTTCCGAAGATTCTACTGGCCAAGTTTTGTCTGCTGCTAGGTTTCATAGAGTTGTTAGCACAAGGGAACTATGAATTTCTTTGCAATGAATCCTTATATTCTTAATAAGTCCCTATATTCTTGGAAAATAGGAAACCGAATGATGTTCTGCTCATGTAATTTATTTTTTTATCTGAGAGCATTAATGGCAAAAGCAAACGAAAGAAACTTCAGTTGGAACGAAAAATCGTTTTATAGGTTCGGCTCATCGGTCACTTATCTCTTCCCCAAGGCATATGGAAAATATTGCTTTGTATTTGAGTAGGAACAGAACCAATGACTTGCTAAGTGGACGCAATATAAAGCATTGAAGTGACCGCATTAACAACTGGCGGTTATTTTCTCGGGCACGAAACGATTGAAATTAGAGTCGACTGTCCCCTAGCGATATATGAAATGAGGAAACTAAGCCACATTAAATTTATCATTCTATGACTTACATATCTCCCAGAACTGTGGTTTTTCATGTAGAGGAAATATAGAAGCATATCACATAACAACACATGCAGAAACATTAACCTTTATATATAAAACTACCCCTTTCTATATACTCAGTGACTTTTATTCCAAATTCTTTGTGATTCCCATGGTATATATTTCTTCGGTGATAGATAAAGAAAAAGAAACATACAAAATATAAATAAATAAATAAGTTATAGTAACAAAATATCAAAACAAAGCAGAAAATGTAAACAACAGCATCATGGTATCATTTACAAGAAAGTATAAAGAAATGCTTATGAGATTGTCTTGGAGAGGTCTCCCATTGTGAATTAACTACGCATACGAAGATTCTTGAGAATGAACAGGCATCTCAATCTTGACTGGAATGGCTGGAAAATGTAATGTTTCTTAATGTTCCATCAGCAGTTAACAAAAAGGATTTGCAGCAACGAAAATATAATAATACAACACCAACACCTCAAAAACAAACATAACAGCACCACCACCAACAACAACTACAACAACAACACCATCATCACCCCCATATAATCAGACCTTCACCTATTACTTACACTACGATGACGACCACCGCCACCGCCGCCATAACAATCGATCTCCATCTACCCACGCCACCATCATCACTAACATACAAGGCGGTAGTACTACCTTCGGTATCAACACCGACATATTCTGCACTAGAAAAACAGAAGAAAAAACAAAAAAACAAAACAAGCAATAAAAAAATCAATAATAATATTAATAACATGCGCACACATAGACACACGCACGAGCACACACCCACTAAGAAGTATATATTCTTTTATATATTGCATTACGTTGTTCTTGGTGCTGGGGTGTTATTATTGTCTCAAAAGTTACAGCGTCAGAGAAAATACCTTGCGGTATTTGATCTAATTATTTACTGTCTGAGTTCGTATTCCACCGAAGTCAACTCAGCCACATACATACTTATTACATGTACACACGCTGATATATATATATATATATATATATATTGGCACTCCGTCAGTTACGACAACGAAGG
>NC_068992.1:19758552-19759672 GCF_001194135.2 Octopus bimaculoides
GGGCGAGAGGAGGGGGGAGGGGGACGTTTTAGATAATGGCGTTCTAGATTAATTAGCGGCGAAATGTAACAGGGTGGCCAAGACTGGGCTACATTTGACCTTCAAGATGCCCGATCAGAGTTACTCTGGAGATAAGTAGTTACTCATAATTATAACCAGCAACAGTAGTAATATCACCACCACCACCATTATCACCACCACAGCCACGATTATCACCACCACCACCACCACGGCCATTACTACTTCTACTACAATAAAATATATGAGTGTTATAGTTGTCAAAATATTCTTGTTTTTTATCAGAGTTTGTAATAGTGTGTCAAATAGAAAGTCTTACTGCGTAAAACATTAGTCGGAGGAATCTAGAGAAAGTAATGATGAGGTGATGGTGGTATTGGTGTGTGGTTCAGATCACGCCATTCATTTAATAGCTACTATTCTAGTAACATTGACCTTTTTATCATTTACGCGCTGTGGTTTTCAAGAAAGGTCTCACGGGAGGAAAATTTTTAAAGGAAATGTTTCTTCTGCAAAAGTAATTACGGAATGGAATCGTGAATACACCTTCCTTTTACAGCCGGTTTCTTCTCCAAAAGAAAGTGAGAGGAGAGTCGAAATATATATCAGTTAACCTTACTAAGTGTCTAAGTATTATTGCTCTCTTTCTCTCTCTCTCTCTAGCTTTCTCTCGTGTAAGAAGCAAGGCGCAGGAGTAACTGTGTGGTAAGAAGCTTGTTTCCCAGCCACATGATACAGGTTTCAGTCCCACTGCGTGCCACCACCGGCAAGTGTCTTCTACCATAGCTGTGAGCCAACCAAAGACATGTCAATGAATTTCGTCGGAGGAAACTGAAAAAAGCTCGTCGTATATCCATGCGTGTGTGTGTGTGTGTGTGTGCTTTGTATCTGTTTGTTCCCCTATTATCACTTGACAACCGGTGTTGGTGTGTTAATGTCCACATAATTTACAAGTTCAGCAATAGAGACCGGTACAATAAGTGTTAGGTTTTAAATTGAGGACTAATGTCAATTGGATCATCTAAAACCCTTCAACAGGGTGCTCCAGCATGACTGAAACAAATGAAAGAACATACGTCTATATATATATATATATATATAT
>NC_068992.1:19759929-19760825 GCF_001194135.2 Octopus bimaculoides
TATATATGCAAAATGTACCCCTCTGGTGACAACGGATAATGAAATCATATGATGTATATTCTATTTCCCACTTTAGCAAGCGAAGTAACTTATGTAAAATAATTTTATATAATAATGAAATATACTTTTATATAGTAATGTGTTATACTTAGATAACCTCATAGCTTCTCACCAACACAGCACAGCAAGTATATCCCAAGTACGTTTGATTTATTCTGAGTAAGCTTAAATCTAATATCCTCTCAGAGGATAAACATTCAAATCGTGACATTCGTGACTAAGAGCATTAACGTCGTACGTTCAAAACCGACCAAAGAAAACTTCGTATTTCATTCTCACGGAGTTTGTGTACATAGTTTTATGTACTAGATTTGATCGATGGAATTGTCATCACTCGTCATATCTATGGATATATGTCTGTATGACAAATCATTTTAATTCATCGGCAATATAGTCATATTTTCAAATAAGACACTAAACCAATTCCTGAATTACTTGCGCCTTAACGGAATTTTCATTCTGTGTTATATCCAATATACTTATATACACAAGTATGTATATATATATATGTTTTTATATGTGTGTATGCATGTATGTATGTATGTGCCCTAGCATTACCGTAGTCCAATGACAATTAACTAATTAGTTTCGCCGCATGACACCTTGAGGAGGTGTCTTGCAGTATAGCCTCGGGCTGACTAAACACTTGTGAGTTGATTTGGTTGACGGAAACTGGAAGAAACCCATCGTATATATACATGCACACACACACACACATACATCTCTCTCCCTCTCTCTCTCTCCCTCTCTCTCTCCCCCTCTCTCTCTCCCTCTCTCTCTCCCTCTCTCTATCCCATTCTCTCCCTCCCTCTCTCTTCCTACCTCTCCCTCCCTCT
>NC_068992.1:19763098-19763907 GCF_001194135.2 Octopus bimaculoides
CAAGCGATGTTGGGGGGACAAACACAGACATACAAACACACACACACATACACATATATATACACATATACGACGGGCTTCTTTCAGTTTCCGTCTACCAAATCCACTCACAAGGCATTGGTCGGCCCGAGGCTATAGTAGAAGGCACTTGCCCAAGATGCCACGCAGTGGGACTGAACCCGGGACCATGTGGTTGGTAAGCAAGCTACTTACCACACAGCCACTCCTACGCCTATGCACACAGCCACTCCTACGCCTATATATATATATGTGTGTGTGTGTATGTATGTGTGTGTGTGTGTGTTGTGATGCAAGCAGGAAGGATATATTTTTATTCATATGTAGCACAAGCAACGGCGTGACTCCAAGTCCAAGAGTTTCGTGCGTTGGCAGCACTTATCAAATTATATATACATATATTTGTAAATGTATGTATGTATGCGAGAGCGAGGTAAATGAAAGTATGTGTACGTGTGTAGCTTGAATGTGTCTACGTGGTGAAAGGAATTATGTCTCTGAATAGGTCTACGACTGTTTTCTTCCAGATTGTCGAGAAAACAAATAAAATCACGTGGGTGGAATGTATGCAAATTATTCGACTGTACTTAATTCAGATATTTACATACTAAATTTCCTATTATGATGTTCACTGGTGCATGTATGAACTAGATAAAAACAATCAGAATTGCATGCACACTTCTGCATAACTGCAGTTTTCTGCGCACCCATATTTGCGTGTCCATAACACACACACACACACACACACACACACACACACACACACACACACACACACATATATATATATA
>NC_068992.1:19764285-19766879 GCF_001194135.2 Octopus bimaculoides
ATATGTATATATATATATATATATATATATACACTTTATTAAAAAGCAGCAGAAATTTCATAGAAACTGTTACTCAGAGTGTCACGTTCCCGTTCGTCGGACAATGGGGGTTTAGTTCACAGGTGATCTAAACGAATACGTACGCCAGGTAAGCGCTGTAGCAGATTACTGAGGCTCCAAGATTGGAGCCGAGACGGCAGTTATGGAGCCACTGAAGATTTCCGATATAGCGGATATATAATTGTTAATGAGGACAACAAACGCTAAGGCAAGTCAAACAACTCGTCATATACACGACTTTGAATTTTTTGATGTTTGCCTTGCCTTAACGCTTGTTGTCCTCTTTAACAATTATATGTGTGTGTGCGTGTGAGCGTGTGTATGTGTGTGTGTACATACACACAAAAAGATGAGAGGCAGAATATGAGATTCAAGTGACACTTTAACATGTATCTCTGCTTTCCAGTCAGTTGTCATGCATTCTATCTCAGTTCATTATGTAGACGTGTGGTATGCTACACTAACTAAAATATATTGTAATAGAAATAAGCATATTGGCATGTAAAAAAACGAGGTAATATTTGAAAAGTCACCTGACGAGACATATCTGCACCTACAATGCATGACAATTTAGTGCGCAACATCTCATCTTTAAGGTACGAGTGCATGATGGGTGGAAACTACCGTAGTTGTTTTGAATGAAGAGTTTCGCGAATTCCATTTTCCTAGTTTTAAGGGTGTCACGAAAGGTCAAGCTGGATGCCCAAAATTTCAGAGTTCTTTTACAGGGCTTAGAAAAATTGATTAGAATATAAAAATGGAAGAACCGCTGCAATAATTGTGTAAATCTGAGTGGGAAACATGTTGAATAAAACCATAACTTATCCTCTTGAATTTTCTAATGTGTGTGTGTGTGTGTGTGTGTGTGTGTGTGTGTGTGTGTGTGTGTGTGTGTGTGTGTGTGTGTGTGTGTGTGTGTGTGTGTGTGTATGTGCCTGTGTCTATGTCTGTGTTTATTCAGTCTCAGGCGTGGCTGTGTGTTAACCAGTTTGTTTCTCAACCACATGCTTCCGGATTCAGTCCCACTGCGCTCACGACGCTTCATCAACCAAGAGTAGGTGGAAGCGTCAGTTCTCGCCTTAGACAAGAACTTGTGTAAGCGACGGATCAAACAATAAATAGACGGTGCAACATGATGGCCTCTACTTTGAATGCTAGGCTGCATTTTTTGTAACTTGATGAATAAAGCAAATAAGTTACCAAAATATTAGAAAACATTTGATTAAAAACAATAAACTGAAAAAAATTAAATTAATCTATCATAACCGTTCTGTAGTCTCACATGTTTTCTCATGAAGATCACATGGTAGTAGGTTTCGTGTCATTCTGCTTGTTGTTAGGCAGCAAGGTAGTTGTACAGAAGCAAGTTTGCTTGATAATAGCATGGCTCCATTGCGTGACTCCTGGAGTAAGTTTCTCCTATTATTACTGCGGGCCGTCCAAATCCCCGTGCGTGGATTTCTTAGACGAAAACTGTGTATGTGTGCGATTTGTGTTTCTCGCCCTTCCCACTGCTTGCTGGTAGTTTGTTTACGTCCCTGCAACGTAACGGTTCGGCAAAAGGTACTGTTAGAATAAGTACCAGTCTAGTGTTGACTTCTTTGACTATAGTTTTCAAATCAGTTCTACTGCATAAAGTCGGACCAATGGTTGAAACAAACTAAACATAATATACTATACGATGAACCAATGTGTGTGTGTGTGCGTGTGTGTGTGTATGTGTGTGTGTGTGTGTGTGTGTGTTTGTGTGTGTGTGTGTGTTGGTACATCCTAGAAAATTGTTGGCTGCTATGTTGTACATAACATAATTGACAAAAACAGATTTCAATTCCGTTTTTTTAATGATGTTGTACAATGAGAAATGAGAATACAACATGTCAGATACATGCAGTTCTCATACGAAATAGCTTTCAACATCACTTCGTTTAATAACATATTTTTGAGAGTAGTAAAAAGAGGAGTTAAGAAGAACTCTTAATAATTTTAGGATATTCAAACAACTTCCAAACTCGTTTGAAGCATTTCAAACAAATTCTATTAATGCTTAGGATATTGCTTTATATTCAGTTTATTGACTGTCACAGTATTTTATCACGCGTTGCGTTCATCCGTGCATTACAATACAATACCACTACAAAAGGAAATGCGTTTCACGAGTACGTATTTTAGTTCTTCATTTCGTAACACCTTTCAAAACATTAATTTATACATGCTTACATCCAAATATCCATTTGCTCTATCACTCACAAATACACACACACACACACACATGTAGGTATTTTTTTCTATTACTTTTGTAGTCATTTGACTGTGGCCATGTCGTGGGACTGCTTTGAAGAATTTTAGTAGAGCGAATCTGCACCATTACTTAGTTTTGTTGTTTGAGCTTCGTACTTATTCTATCGGTGTTTTGTACCGCATTTCTAGGTTACGTAGGTGTAAACAAATGAATGCCGGTTGTCAAGTTGTGGCGGAGGTCTAACACAGATACAAACACACATATATATGTAAATATATATATATATATATATATA
>NC_068992.1:19767092-19768253 GCF_001194135.2 Octopus bimaculoides
TACGTCACCAAGGTATCACGCAGTAGGATTGAACTCGCAACCTTGTGGCTGAGAAACAAAGTCTTTACCACATAACGATGTTCCTTTTAAAATCAAGTTATAAAAAAATATGTTAACCTGGAGAATTACTCAACAGGTTATGTAAAACACATGTTTATCGTACTTCTACAAGATGAATAGTGACAATGATTTCAAAGAGTAGCGGACCAAAACGTCTAAGTCACTGTGACATCGTTTTTGTAAAAGTATTTTGCGCACGCGCGCACCCCCCACACACCCACACACACACACACATACACACGCACACACACTCACACACTCACTCGCACACACATGATGATGTTCCTCGGAATGTTGAAGACTTTAGCTTCAGATGATTGTCTTAGAGAAAAAACAATTATCTGTCTACAATTTTTTTTTTGTGTGTTTGTAAAAACAACACACCAGGCATGATTCGCTCACTTAGTGGGTGATACCGTCAAGGTAATATGAAACTAGGCCGGAACTCTTTTTCCTGTTTATGGAAAACAAGAAACAATGCAGTTGCTGGTGTGTGTTGAGGCTTACATAACTGGAATCAATTTAGCGCAAGCAGACAATGCAACATAGATCAATATATAGTTGTGTGTATTTGTTCTGAGCACATTCCTTCCGGAGTATAAGGTGAAAATATTGGTTGGGAGATTGAGTTTCAGAGAAAAATGTGCAATGTAGATTTTGTCTGTAAACGCATGGAGTTTTGTTCGTAATAACGTTACAGGACACGATGTTTTGGCACAGGTTTGTAGATTGTCAGAATCTACATAGCCAACAACTGCGTATTTACTCAGCCTTTTTGACTTTCTCTGATCAAAAACTGCTGACGTTAATTATGGCTCACATTTGTCTTGGGTCGGTAAAATAAAATACCAGTTATTTCGTGCGGAATGAAATGATGGGAAAATAAACACATTTCATACCAGTTCATATATGTTTGAGATATATTTGTACCTACACATGCTTTTTCCCTGCACTGTGCAGTGGAGAAAAAAAAAAAATCTCGCTCATCATAAATATCTAAAGCTTTTCAACACTTTTTTGTCACTAGCGAGCAATGTTTTCTTCGTGTCAAGCTGATAAAACTTCAGTTGAAAGGCTTTAGAGGTTCATATATATATGTAT
>NC_068992.1:19769880-19779132 GCF_001194135.2 Octopus bimaculoides
TGTGTGTGTGTGTGTGTGTGTGTGTGTGTGTGTGTGTGTGTGTTCATAAAGAAATCAGTTAAAAAAATTCCAAAATAAAATAAAATACCATTGTGTGCTGTAAAAAGAATTGTTTCGAACTTTCAAACACCAAAACTTCCAAAATCCCATCATCTCACGGCACATGGACTTATTTCATCTTATGAGATATTATTCGTCGCTTGAGAGGCTTTGTCGGCCTCTTTTTCTGTGAACCATTACTCGTAATAACGGCTGCAAATTCTCTTCGAGCATTTGATTGTTCGCTTTTTGTTTGTTTCGTTCACATTTTATTACAAGCATCTGGTTTTTAGTGAAGTTTTACATATGTTGATGCTGTGTGAAATAGAGCTCTATAAGCGCAGACGTGACTGCATGGTAAGAAGCTTGCCTCCAAACCACATGGTTTCGGGTTCAGTTACATTGCATGGTACATAGAGCAAGTGACTTCTACTAAAGCTTCGGGCCGACCGATGCCTTGGTTAAAAAGCAACAAGCTGGATGAATCGTTAGCACGCCGGACAAAATGCTTAGCGGCATTACGTCCGTCTTCAATTTCTGACTTCGAATGCTACCGAGGTCAACTTTCCCTTTCATCCTTTTCGGGCTCATAAAATAGGTGCCACTTGAATAATGGAGTCAATGTAATCGATTAGGCCCCTCCTTTAGAATTTCCGGTCTTGCGTTTATAATAGAAAGTATTGTTGGCACTCCGTTGCTTACGACGTCGAGGGTTCCGGTTGATCCGATCAACGGAACAGCCTGCTCGTGAAATTAACATGCAAGTGGCTGAGCACTCCACTGGCACGTGTACCCTTAACGTAGTTCTCGGGGGATATTCAGCGTGAAACAGAGTGACAAGGCTGACCCTTTGAAATACAGGTACAACAGAAACAGGAAATAAGAGTGAGAGAATGTTGTGGTGTAAAAAGTCGAAAGGGTTAAATATATAAAGGTGACAATATTAGGATTATGGAGAACCCAATAAAATAAATGTAAAAACCTTGGTTTTTGCTGTCGTAGATCTTAAGTCCGAATATAAATCAGGAAATGATTCTCTTATTGATTTTACGATATCAAACTACTTGTTTCTTATTCAAGGTGATATGAGTATTATAAATGTCTTTCGAAATAAAATCTGGTATGCTGGAATGATAGGATTTGAAAGCTGCATAATCATTTAACAGGTCTTAGAGTCCTAAATTGACGGTATTGAAATGTCTTTGATCCGTAGCTTAGCTGTGACGCAGTGGAGTTCTGTGGGTCGATCCTACCCCGGGGACGCTATTACGGAGGCACTTTTAGGTCTGCCGCGTAAGCCTGTATTAGCAGTAGGACATCGAAATAATGAATTTCCTGTTTCTTGCTACAGTCAATATTTAGTCCTTCCTTGCGATGTTCATGAATAGATTCTATTTCTTATTTCTTTCAAAAACAATAACATACTTTCGTTTCGTTTGGAACCATCTATTTTGTGATATTTTTATTATAAAAGGTTGCGTAATGGCAGAAACGTCAGCACGCCGACCGAAATGGTTAGCGGTACTTCGTTTGCCACTACGTTCTAAGTTCAAATTCCGCCGAGGTCGACTTTGCCTTTCATCCTTTCGTGGTCGATAAATTAAGTACCAATTGAGTACTGGGGTTGATCTAATCGACTGGCCCCCTCCCATAAAATTTCCGGCCTAGTGCCTAGAGTAGAAAAGGATATTTTTATTCTAAAACATATTCACTGCTAACGTTAAAAGTTAACTTATTTTGGAATTAAGATATCACTTTTTTACACAGTTATTTATTGTCTGAATGAACTTTCTCATGCGTTCAGCAAATAAATAACTAATTAATTTTCTGTATTTCAGAGGAGACTAAAGCAAATTATATCCTCCTGAATTTCTGGTCCAGTAACGGAAAGTTAATTCAATTATGGTTAGTGCCACGTCCTCTCAGAAGTACTAACCACATCTTCTTCAAGTCAACCTCTCCTCTCTTAAAAGATGAAAGGGAGAATGTAGTCCCAGATAAATACCGCTTGGAAATAAAACTAAAACAACCTGACTCTTGCCAATAGGCAGATAGCATCACTGCAGAGTAAAGGGGGAGGGAGGGATAGGATTAGGGAGTGATGGAGGGAGGGACGAAGAGAGAGAGGGAGAGAGATGGAGAGAATAGGATTGAGATATTAATGTGTCTTGAGTGAAAGTGTGAAAAGCAGTTATGGAGTGAAGTCAAACAAGTCAGCAACAGAGAGAGAGGGAGAGAACGAGGGAAGAGAAAGAGACAGAGAAAGGGGGAAGAGAGAGAAAGAGAGAGTGCTGGAGGAGGAGGTATGAGAAGAGTATTTATAAGATCGAAAAGCTAATATTATGTGAAAATATGCAACTGACGAAGAATAAGTTCCCGAGAAAGAGATGACAGGTGGAAAGAATAAGAGATAAGCAGAGTGTAGCACACAGCGATAGAACTGTGTTAAGACAGTGTGAAGGAGAGAATGATTGACATATATTGAATATACTTAGGAATAAAGACATTAGCATACAAACAGACACAAATGCGTGTATTTATTCAGAGATGTAGAGACGTGTGAGAGAGATCAAGAAAGAATTACAGGAAAAGGAAGAAGCGAGAGTCGTAATGAGATTGCACATTTGCCAGATTTACTAAACTCCGTAGGTCTTTCATATTTTTCTTTCTCTCATCCCGTCAGTTTGTTTATTTGTCTGTCTGTCCTTCACTCCCTTTCTCTCTCTCTCTCTCTCTCTCTCTCTCTCTCTCTTCTCCCTGCGTCTGTGTAGCCGTTTGCATACGTGCAGTCATTTTGTTGTTGTTGTTGGCACTCCGTCGCTTACGACGTCGAGGGTTCCAGTCGATCCGCTCAATGGAACAGCCTGTTCGTGAAATTAACGTGCAAGTGGCTGAGCACTCCACAGACACGTGTACCCTTAACGTAGTCCTCGGGGATATATAGCGTGACACAGTGTGACAAGGCTGGCCCTTTGAAATACAGGTACAACAGAAACAGGACGAAAGAGTGAGAGAAAGTTGTGGTGGAAGAGTACAGCAGGGTTCGCCACCATCCCCTGCCGGAGCCTCGTGGAGCTTTAGGTGTTTTCGCTCAATAACCACTCACAACGCCCGGTCTGGGAATCGAAACCGAGATCCTATGACCGCGAGTCCGCAACCCTAACCACTGGGCCATTGCGCCTCCACAATAGAAAGGATTATTGATATCAATAAAAGCGGTGAGCAGACACAATAATTTGCATGTCGAACAAAATGCTTAGTGGCATTTTGACGGTCTTTAATGCTCTGAATTCACATACTGCCGGAGTCGACTATGCATTTTATATTTCATGGATCAATCAAAAAGCACCAGGTGAGCACTGGGGTCGATGTGATCAACCACCGCTCTCCCCTAAAATTTCAGGACTTGTGCTTATATTATAAGGAATTATAAAGTAGTTAACGCCTCTTAGTATTCACGAAATTTCGAAATTGATCACACGATGTGATATTTTGTGTAAGTGTTTTTTAGTAGAGCTCAGGTCGAGCTGCAAATTCCAGGATCATACGTGAGTATATATATATATATATATATATATATATATTGAGAGAGAGAGAGAGAGAGAGAGAGATTACCATTCCGAAATATAGCTATGTATATGTTGTTATATTTTGGGATTGTCATTTCTGTTTTGCCAAATAAACACACACTCTATATATCCATCTTATCACTCGTGTATTACTGTTCTTATTGTAACTGATGTCCAATGTCCGGAGATCTATCGCCACACATCTGTGACCTCTTCAGCGACATTTCCACC
Source organism: Octopus bimaculoides (assembly GCF_001194135.2). Classification (NCBI taxonomy): domain Eukaryota; kingdom Metazoa; phylum Mollusca; class Cephalopoda; order Octopoda; family Octopodidae; genus Octopus; species Octopus bimaculoides. The sequence goes on from NC_068992.1 coordinate 19,773,720, forward strand.
CTCCTGTATCTTCCTGCTCCGCTTAGTCCATTCTTACAAATTCATAAAAGTGTATATATATATATATATATATATATATATATATATATATATATAGAGAGAGAGAGAGAGAGAGAGAGAGTTGCGTGTGTATGTATGTGTGTATGTGCATGTATGTATGAGTGTATTCATGTAAGATCCTGGAATTATGTATGTGTACGATACATATAAACAAACAGACGAGGGAAAAATAATTAAATATATGTACTTCAGTTAATTTATCGGATGTTGAAGCTTCCGTACGTTGGGACCATTAGTTTCGTTTTCCATTTCTGGAGAAGAAACTGAACTTGGAATAAATTCTTTCGACAACAGGTAAAAGGCCGAAAAGATTTGGAGGATAAGGCTTATCGATTACATCGATTCAGGTACTTATTGACTGATACTGAATTATTGGACCACTGAACCACGAAAGGATGAAAGGCGAAGTCGACCTCAACGGAATTTGAACTCAGAACATAAAACCGGAAGAAATGCTGCCAAGGATTTTGTCCGGCTAACGATTCTGTCAGCTCGTCGCCTATACTTAGAATAAATTGATGTGTTTGTGTGTGTGTGTGTGTGTTTGTGTGTGTGTGTGTGTTTTGGAACTAATTATTAGCTTGATCATAAGCAAAGTAGCCGTTCGCAAAATTTGAACGCAAATGTTTTAGCAAATGATGCCATGACGCTCGAAATCTACCGTTTTTATGCCAGTATACACACATTCTTAAAGATAGTCAAAACACGCTAACCAAAATCTTAAAGACATAACACGCCATCTTAGAACGTAAAGACATAAACGAATAAAGTTAATGGTGTAACATATCTCTTTATAAACGAAATAGATTAGATTAGAAATTTCATTTATCACGGCCGTACAACACGTTCTCCTGACATAACTGGTTAAATCAATCACCGGTAATCGTCGATTCTTGATAGACGTGAACAACATTAGAACTATCGAGAAAAGTGTTTGATAACTATCAATAATAGATCGAAAAATATTTCCTTATAACAACCCTGAAGCAAAATGGTGTATTGATAGCTAACAACGTTGATTTTATTGTGGAGAGAGCAGAGCTGGATATGATCTAGATGCTTTCCTTTCTAACTAGGAATATTAGTTTAACAAATACATAGTTTATCAAATATATCTAATCTATTCAGATCTCTCCCCCACGCACACGCCTCCAGACGATTCCCACCACCAGCTTATGTCTCTAATCATTAATATTTCCACTGTATATTTATTCAGTTATCGACAGTTATGATATCGTATGAATAATTCCGAGATGTCTTGATATGATTACTCTAGTGCAACTTATGAAATGATAGTATGCGTGCGTGTGTGTGCGTGCGCGTGCGCGTTTATACGTAAGTTGGAGGAGTCTTTCTATTTCCTTATTTCTCCGACATTTTGTTTCTTAGGCATTTTAAAAATTATTAGGATAACAAGATATTGTTATATTTATTTTAATATCCCACTGAGAATTGCTTTAGATTAATGGTACTTAAGAATCACAGACAGACAGAATGCTGCCTCTATAAAGAAATATTTTCCTAAAATATGTGAAGAAAATAACTATTACTTACAAGTAGGAAAATCAGTGTTGTTTAGTTTTACGAACAAAGTATTTGAATCTCAAAAGCCCAGTCCAGTTAGCAGTTAATTATATGTAACATTCTAGAAGAGTTGATGTTGCTGTATAGCCCCAGGTCAGTTTCTATCTTCCTCGCACCTTTTTGCATCAGTAGATACATGCACGTGTGTCTACTTGTATATTAATAACTGTACATCTACCTATATTTTATATGTGTCAGTCATTCTCTTTCACACTCTCTTAACTCATATAATCGTTTGCTGTGAACTGCCACGTTGCTTCTCTCCTGCCATTTGTTCAAGAAATAACAGGCGATGGCATTATTTAATGAAAGCTGAAGGCGGTGAGCTGGCAGAATCGTTAGCACGCTGGACGAAATGCTTAGCGGCATTTCGCCCGTCTCTACGTTCTGAGTTCAAATTCCGCCGAGGTCGACTTTGCGTTTCATCCTTTTCGGGGTCGATAAATTAGGTACCAGTGAAACGCTGGGGTCGATATAATTAACTAGTCCCCTTTCCCCAAATTTCAGGCCTTGCGCCTATAGTAGTAAAGATTATTTGATGCTAGCTTATTTAAAGAAAACGAAAAAGACAAGAGTATGATTTAATGACGATTTTACTGCATGTTTGAGAAAGCTGAGCATTTATTATAGAAATATGAATTATGAACGCAGGAAAAAGCATTTAAGAATACGTAATTAAAGAGCGGAATATGATTTCACTCTTCCATTATATATTTACTATTTCAGAATATCTAATAATGTGGTCGTTTGTTGAACTTTAATACAATTGACTTTTTGACGAGAAAATTTATGTATTTGTGTATCTCCCAAGTTGAAATATAATTATACCTAGCGAATCTCGTTTTGCTACCACTTGGTGGTTCTTTGCTGTTCATTCCCAATACGCGTCATCTTGGCCAGATTGTATTCTACTGCAGCCCCAGACCAACCAATGCCTTTTGAGTAAATTTGGCAAATATACTTCACGATGTCATGCAGCTAATGTTTATACTTCGTTCAGAGATTTATTATTGCTTGTTTACACTTTTTCGAGATCAGTGACTTTTCGTCACTGGAAAAAAAAGATATATATATTTATATTGGGAACCACTTCACATCGAGAGCCGGTGATTGTCACACGCTGATGACGGGTTTAGGAACCCGGGTCCGTGTGTATCACGCCTTTGCAAATACTGATAGGGCTCACAAAGTGTGTCAATAGCCAGTTGGAGGAGGTGTCTTCCTGGGGTTACATGCTACAGTAGCATCCACCCTTAAGGGCTAGCCACATTTAAGTGGCAAGTATACTTCACGATGTCGTGCAGCTAGTATTTATACCTCGCTCAGAGATATATATATAAGTGCTACTCAGTTGAATTTAATCCAAAACCACTTGGTTTCAAACCAAGTTTCTTAACGACATAGCCATTCCTGAATCAAGTATATTTTTATTCAGAGTAAAAAAAAAAAAGTCCTAGTCTTGTTCTGGGGTCAGTTCTTCTCTTTATGTTTGTGGACCAAATCGGTTGTAGTCAGACCTAAAATAGTACAGAGTCTGCTGGGTTTAAAATACCCCAAACTTATTGTATGTTGTGACACCCCATCCCCACCTCTACCTTCGTCTATGATACATCACTAGTGCAGCGCCCAAGAAAAAACAGGCAAATTATTATATCAGACATTTGTACAATGTTTTATGGTCTTGATTTCAAGATCTACCGTCTCTCCGAGGAAAATTCTTGAAATATATCATTGTAATTTCCTGAGGTGAGTTTGATCGAAATTACGTATATTCTCAAACAAACAAACATACACACAAACTCATCTACATAGATTTTGGCCTGATACCAAATAAAACAACCATTTTGCTTTCACTTATTACTTATTTACTTATCTATTTACGTTTACTTATTATTATTATTATTATTATTATTATTATTATTATTATTATTATTATTATTATTATTATTATTATTATTATTATTATTAGGTTGTCGATTTGAGAATTTGCTAAAAGCCTGGTGGGCAAATCTAAAAGTTCTCCTCACCAAGGCTGTTTCCCAATTCATTTAATTAATAAACAAACCGCGATTGAATCTCTGAATGTCTGAGATGAAATGCGATGTGATATCATGGGAATTGTTGCCGATCATAGTTTAACCAAATAGAATAGAAATGTTGGTTTTTGCTAGGGACAAATCTCGATTTCACTGTCTCAGTTTGATTAATGTGTTTGAAAAAGACGGTAAAAAAAAAAGAAAGACAATAAAAGAGAAAAGGCAATTACGAATAGATCACAAATAGGAATATTAAAGAGAATTCGATACCCATTTAATATCTGATACGAATAAGGGTGTTGTAATGTAATATTCAAGTTGCTAAACTTCCCGCTAACAAGCCGATAATGTCGCTGTAGTTTGGCCTAAGTCTCACCTAGGCGTATATATATATATGTATATATAAACATTGTGCATGTATGTACGTGCTCGTATGTATGTGTGTGAATGCACATGAGTGTATGTATGTATGTATGTATCTCTTCTGTATTTAGATGTTGAAATACTCCTGTAATGAAGGAGATAGACTCATACAACGATACATAGCTCCGTCGTTGGAATGTAGATAACAACTACGTTGTCGTAGTTGGAACATCAGAACAGGCTTGCATATTTTACTTTGTTCCACTTTACAAACTTAATAACAATCAATAACACACTGCCATGCAACAATAGAGGATCGTGATACTCCCACCCGTAATGAACTTACTGTGTGCCCTTACGAAAGTAGTGACAGTCTTTCGTTAACTTAGATACGCGTGGCACTTTGACATCTAAGCAAAAAAGAAAAAAAAATGAATGAAATATGCTGCCAAAATGCCTGCACAAGCAATTACTTTGGTTGGAGTAAATTTGTGCAGAACGTACCCGGTTTCTCTTCGCAATTGTACACACCCAGGGAGCGCTCAGTGCACAAAGATCAAATATTAAAACATTTAACAGCTACTCCATCCTTCCTAGGCCGCCAAATCTCTAGAATTTTCTCTAATCTCATGTATTTCTTACAGCTCCAGTCTGGGAAGGGTTGTGAGGGATATGTGCACATCCTCACTGCTTCTTCCATGAGAATCATTTATTGAAAAGAGTATTTTCTCAAGACAAATACATTTCCGAATGGTTAATGCACCAATTGGTGATTTGAGAAAGAAGAACACAAAATTAACTATATTACTGTTCTCTATCACTGTCCTGTGTGTTTGATCGAGGAGTGGTAATTAAGGATAGTGCTCTTCTGAATAACCATTTAATTTATTAACTTTAGATCTAATAATTCTTCGTTAGAGTAGAAGTAGAGGTATTATTATTATTATTATTATTATTATTATTATTATTATTATTATTATTATTATTATTATTATTATTAGTATTATTATTATTATTATTAGTAGTAGTAGTAGTAGTAGTAGTCGTAGCACCAGCAGCAACGGATGACACACTTAGGGATCAGTCTCACCATCTGGTGAAGGCTTAATCCGCCATCTACCGTCTATTTTGCCGAACCGCTAAGTTACGCGGACGTAAACACAGTAACACCGATTGCCGTGCGGTGATTAAGTGACAAACACAGACACAAAGGCACACGCACATAAATGCATACATATACATACCTCGGGCTTCTTCTAGTTTCCGTCTACCAAATCGAATCACAAGGTTTTGTTTGGCCCGATGCTATGGAAGAAAACATTCGCCCAAGGTGCCAGACATTATATATATATATATATATATATATATAT
>NC_068992.1:19779180-19780588 GCF_001194135.2 Octopus bimaculoides
ATATCAGTATTTATCAACTATCTCTTATAAGTACATATATCTCTAACAAGTTGAAGCTGGCCTACTGGGACTAATATAATATTGAATATATGATAAAAATCTTTCATAACATCTGACATGATATAGATAAATATCTTGATTCAAATAACTGCAAGCTAGCCTGAGCGAAAAGAGAAGCTTGAAAGAAGAATGAAAAAAAAAAAAAATAATGGAGTTAAAATATCATAAGCCGTGGAAAAGTCTGTAAAAGTGAAACTTAGTTACGAGACCAACAATTATTTCAGAAAAGAAACAACGAAAAAAGAAAAGAAAATATGATTTGCTAAATATAAAAAAATTAAATTTAATATTGCAAAATTTAATAAAGCAGGCGCGTAATTTTAATGATTAAATAAGGTGAAATGCTTCTAACTAAAATTATTGGCTTCGTGTTTGAGAAGAATATGTTTTATAGAGAAGTGTTTATAACTTAGAAGTTCGGCTTTCTAAACGTGACCTTCATTAGTGAGATTTCAGTAGCGGCTTTCGTTATCAGCTTAAAACAGCTGCAAGTCAGAGTTTTGCTACAACGATGTTGGTGGATGAGAGAAATCAAGGCAATTGATACATTTACTGTTTTATCTTTTTTCTTTTATTTGTGTCAGGTTGAGACTGCGTCCATACTGGAGCACCTCTCTGAATGGTTTAGTTAAACAAATCGACACCAGTGTTCGTTTTTAAGTTTGGTATATATTTTTTTCCTTTTTTATCCGTCGCTTTCGCCGAACCACAAATTAGGGGAATTTAAACAAAACAACACAGGTTGTCAGGTGGTGGTAAAGCATAAACACAAACGTGTGAGTGTATATATTTGTATCTACACACACACACACACACACACACACTCACACAGTGGCTTTTCATCTACTAAGTCCACTCACAAAGTTTTGGTCGACTCTGGTACTTAATTGAAGACACTAGCTAAAAGTGCCACATAGTGGAACAGAATCCAATACCAGATGGTTTGGAAGCAAACTTCTGAACCACGCATCCATGCTTTTATTTATATATCTCTTTTTTGTTATTGCCGGCAGGGAATGATTTAAAATGTGACTCCATAGCATGTACACCCCTTTAAAAGGCTCAGACATATAAGTAATTGGCCGTTAAAAAGGCAACTAGGAGATGGATATTCTATATCATGTTTTGTTTCCCCGAAAGCTTTTCATTTGACAGCGCATATTATACGCTCTTAACAGCATATAAAACCCGAATTAACGCAACGCGAAAAGGCAATATTGAATAGTACACACACACACACACACACACATTCAAAGGGAAAGAGAGTGTGTTTATGTGTGTGAGAGAGAGAGAAAGAAAGAGAGAGAGAGAGAGAGAGAAGGAAAAATAAAATGAATGAAAGTATGGT
>NC_068992.1:19780769-19781953 GCF_001194135.2 Octopus bimaculoides
ATATAATTGTTGAAGCTTTAGAGAGTTTGCCAAAAAAAAAAAAAAGAAGCGAAAGCAAAAGAGACAAAAGAAATAAACTGAACTGATACATAAAATAATAAAACATTAAAAACATCCCCTGCAGAATTTCTATGAAGATGAACTATTTCTTAATATGAACGGTCGAATGAAAGTAAATTAACTTGATTTTGCTGTATTAGCAAAAAAGAAATAAATAATTTAAAATGTGGAAAAAAATATAAATATATTTATAAAATGGAAAAAAGTAAAGAAGAAATTGCATTATAGCATTCTATGAAATAAGGAAGCGCTTGGAAATAGATTTTATGTTGTTCTCACCGACGTACAAAATGAAGGCAGACACGTGATTTACAAATCTATATTTGAAGGTGTAACTTGCAACATATGTATAGGGATGTGCGTGGCACAATTGGTAGGGTGGGGCAAAATAAGTAATTTCCCGTTTCTAGTTATCTTTCCCCCTGCCTATTTAAACCATTACAGTGCAAGTATTGGCACTATAATTTTGTACTGTTGCATCATACTTGGGAGTAAATAACTGGTCAGCATAGTTGTTGAGGTTGAGTGAGTTTGAAACATAGTGAGGTAACAGTAACTGTTGTGTCAAGAAATTAATTCTTAATCGTAACTGAGGTTGCTACTGAAATATCTGAATAACTTTTGGTGTTTGACGATCCATGTTGTTTTCTCTGTCGGATTCCACGTCAATTTTTCACACACCAAAGTCTAAATTGGGTAAAATGTATCATGAAGAAGAGAGTGGCTCTCTTCTTCATGATACATTTTACCCAATAGCAGATCATGAAGAAGCTATAGATAATACCTTCCGTTGAGTTTTCAGATTTAGTCGATTTCCATTAATTTCATTATGTGCCATTATTCCATGATCGTCTTTCATTTGACCTAAATATACTCTTTACTCTTTTACTCTTTTACTTGTTTCAGTCATTTGACTGTGGCCATGCAGGAGCAACGCCTTTAGTCGAGCAAATCGACTCGAGGTCTTATTCTTTGTAAGCCTAGTACTTATTCTATCAGTCTATTTTGCCGAAGCGCTATGTTACGGAGATATAAACACGCCACCATCGATTGTCAAGTGATGTTGGGGGTACAAACACAAACACACAAAGATATACACACACATACATATACAGACATATATA
>NC_068992.1:19782077-19791439 GCF_001194135.2 Octopus bimaculoides
ATATATATATATATATATATATATACATATATACGACGGGGTTCTTTCAGTTTCTGTCTACCAAATCCACTCACAAGGCTTTGGTCCGCCTGAGGCTATAGTAGAAGACACTTGCCCTAGGTGCCACGCAGTGGGACTGAACCTGGAACCATGTGGTTGGTAAGCAAGCTACTTACCACACATCCTGCAAGTGTGACCTTTCCAAATGTTTAAGGTGAGATATTGATGTGTACGTGTCTTATCGAATGTAATTTTAAAGAACTGAGGAAGCAAATTTAGCTTATATTACACTTGCCATTTATATGCTCAAAGAGAACGATAATAATTTTGCGAAATAGTTTTTCAAAATATGTGATAGTGTTTTTTAATACATTTAGAGAAGGTCATTGGCTTAACTTATATAGTCTTTGTAAGGTAGTGAACATTTGTGAAAAAGTAATGTCTTTTCTCAACGTCAAACATTCAATAAAACTCCATTCTCTCTCTCTATATATATATATACATATATATAATTAATGTATGTATACTAAGGTGTCACTCTCGTATTTTGGGAAGTGTACTTTTGTCACAATCAGTAATGTCAGGAAATATGGTATCCGTGCAATAATTTCAATTTACTGTATCTGCTGGCATAAAAGAAACGTACCTCAATTTCAGCAGTACATATCCAGGGAAGCTTGAGCGTTGGTGATAAAATTAGCTTATGTGTGGCCAAATGTCGCACATAGAATTCCAGGCTGATGTTTTGAGACATTTAGAAGGAAAAAAAAAGTCTGTGTTGAATACCATCATTAACAGTAACGTTTATGAGATTTGCCGTTCTCTGTGCCTTCTTTTTCTTTGCCTTGTTGCTTTTACTTGATATTTGTTAGTCTTATTTTCTTTCATTTTGTAGCTGCATGAAACAATAAATTAAACAAAAAAGAGCTCTTTATATATACACTTAAGTATCGTTCCTTTCACTCAATAATATCGGCCAAGCGTTGTAAATATGATGTGTTTGTTTAGAGATGCTATATAGGTAAACCAATTTAACGGTAATTCCTTTTAACTGAAAAGGAAAGTAAGAAATTTTCAAAAGATAAAACGTCGCATATAGGATTCCAGGGTGATGTTTTTAGGCATTTGGAAGGAAAAAAAGTCAGTCTTAAATACCCTCAATAAGAGTAACGTTTATCAAATTTATCATTTGTCACTTTAACAGTAAATTAAAAATCGAGATCTTTATATATATACTGAAGTACCGTTCGTTTCACTCAGTAATATGGTCGAAGCATTATAAATATGATGTGCTTCTTTAGTGATGCTATATAAGTAAATCTTTTTAACTGAAATTCCTTTTAACTGTTAAGGAAAATAACAAATTTTCAAAAAATAAAACATTTATTGGTGTTATTATTTGCTGCTTTTTTTGCTTAGTATTCGACAATTGATAAATTTAACATGGGATAATATGTCGGCTGAATTTATACGACTACATAGAAAAATCCCTGAATCCTAAAATGTTTCGAAAATTCCAAAGAATGTTATTTTATAACTTGCAGAATATCCTATAAAGCAGTGATTAAATCAGTTTAATTAGTTTTAGAAATTACAGGAATGATTTATACTCCATGCGCATTTGTGTGTGTAAACTTGTACTTCTGTCTTATCGTTTGACTCCTGGTAGTGATTTGTTTATGCCTCCTTAAACGTGTAGTTTGGTAAGAGAAAATTAATCGAAATGATAAGTATCAAACGTCAAGTGCTGGGGGACGATTTTATCGACTGAATCCTTAAAGAAGTACCAGGTTGACCGTACGCCATTAATCGAAAATAAATAAAAAAAAAAAAAAATGAAAGAAGCTAAATTGAGAAGAAAGAAAGCACCTCACGAAAACACCCGAGTAGCAAGTCACTGGATCAGCGTGAATACTTTACTATTGTGCTGAGTACTTCCATCAATTTTGTCGTTCGTTTCATTTAACGTACACGCACACACAAGCAGTCACATATAATTTTCATTGTAACATATGTTTCGCCTTGGAGCAACTTGTTCGGTGTGTGTTGGGAAATAGCTGTATGTTTAATTATAAATGTGTATGGAAAAAGAGGAGGAGCTAACTTCATAACACCAGTGGAGACCACTAAAGAAGATCTTAAAAATTATGAAGTGGAGTTAAGGAGGGAGGAATATGAAGTAAGGCTTAGCTGAAAAGAAGGAAGGGCATGTTAGCATACTTGGCATATCAACGAGAAATCTAAGAGAAAGCAATCGTGAGATGCTGAGAACTGCGAACCTCTTTGTGAGTGAGTGTGTGTGTGTGTGTGTATGTATACAATCATAAAATAACTTCGATGTTACATGTGAAAAATACATCGTGTTTCATACAGGAAACACGCCTCTGAAACACACACACTCACACATGTGTTTCTGTTTGTGTATGTGAATGAATGCAAGTATATATATATATATATATATATATATATATAATATATATATATATACATATATATATATATATATATATATATATATATATACGCGCGCACACATATTTATACATATATTACGTATGCACACACACACACACACACACATATATATGTGAAGTAGTGCTATGCAGAAAATAAAGTTGGGAAGATCCAATGTAATTTTCCTGTAGTCAACGTTCAGCTCACAGAAATGAAAAGAAAAGAAAACAACTTAGTATTTCCTTTGACAGGAAATAACAATAAGTATTTTATAAATGACATAGCAATACAGAACAGACAAGTAATTACATTGACTTTGATATTGATTGAAAATCGTCGTAGATTTTTAACGTGTCTTTCCTTAATTTGTAGCTGATACAGTTGTAATTGTATTGCATCGATCCAATAAAGAGATCTATAGATAGGTTAACTCTGAGTACAAAGAAAGTAAATACCGGAGAAATATCAATGTGAATGTATAAAATTATTATTGTATGGTTCCATTCTTTGCAGTGTTGTTTTACTTCTGAAATGTTGGCATTGAGATGGCTGTTGTAACTTTTATGTATATCTCTAATTCTTTTCTAATATGCGTTGTTTATAATGTCATATTTTGATGATTTCATAATTTTACTTGAATATATTCGTATGACATCACCATGTAAACTAATCGATTGTTTCGCTATCAACCGAGTACAGAGAATAAAAATGACTAAAACGATAGCCTAAAAAACCTGGCTGCTGAAAGAACAAAGTTGTAACATATACAAAAAAAAAATTAAAATATGGTCTTGGATTAATAGAAACGCTTTCACTGACCAAAATCCTTTAGAATTTCTTTCAATCCCACGTCCATTTTAGGAAAAAGTAATTCGATGTAATTTTTAGCACAAGTTCACCAATTTTGAGGGTACAGTGGTAAGTCGATTACATCCACCTCAGGGCTCAGAAGGTATTTATTTCAAGACGGCAAGTATGACAGTCAAATTCGACCTCAGTGATGTTGAAAATGAAGACCTAAACAGATGGAGAAATGCCGCTAAGCAATTTCTCCGATGCGCAAACTATTCTCCCGGCACAGCGCCTTCACTTCGCAAAAATTAAAAATAACACCATAAATATCATTTCTGTAATCACCACTGCCGAATTCCACAACATTTTGCTTTCAGCTTATTATACAAGTGAATCAAATCTAGACAAACGAGTGAACTCTAATAATTTGTTGAATGTTACTTTTGCCAAATAACTATTAAATACTAAATAAAAAATACTTGACTACTATATATTTAGTATACCGTACAGTAAATAAACTCGAAAATAGGTAAGTGGAGTATTGTCAGTTAGGTTTGATCAACGATTATTAGACCCCGACAATATTTCACTCCCATGCACCTCAAGTTTAAGTCTTGAAAATAATTCGTTCCGAGAAAAAAATCTAACAAACAAGATAAGCTTAGGCGTTAGAGCGAGTGTAATTAGACCCACATCCATCCAATATTCAAAGTATCAAAAGTCAACTCTCTGGATGGGGTTCTTCATGAGTAGTCTGTCTCTTGTATACTCCGTATAATCGAAGCCCATTTCTTATATCTGCTCTTAATCATTTGCTGAACCGTTTCCCTGTCCATTGAAGTTGCTCAGCAGAGCCTCGTTGCTTATTCGAACAATTGTGAACGTCATACATCCCAGGGAGAAGATGAGCTTTGCTTTGCAATTTGTAATCGGCAGGGTTTGACTTTGATTATTTTCTTGTGAAGCTTTTCCGTTTTTGGCCTTCGTCACCGACAATTTAAACGCACTTCATTCTTCATTATCGTTACCTTCCACTTTTTGGTTAGACGGTACAATGCAATAACAGTTTGTTCAAGGAGAAGTTACTTATCTGTCAGTGGCTTCCGGCCATGAAGTCAATGGGATTTCTTTCATTACCCATAGAGACCAACCGATGGTGCGACGGCTACTTCTCACGAGACAGCTAACTCTGGGACCCGCTATAATTGTTGATGTTGTTTGTGCTGCTGTTTATATCTGTGTATTTTCGTGTCTTGGTCTAGAACAGTATAAACTCGTACATCGCTTTACATTCGTTTACTTGGACACGTAACGTGCTGTTCGATAAACAGAATTTGATAAAATAACTACGGGACAGAGACACGTACATTGGTCACTGTGGTTAATATTGAATACTTACACAAGGCGACGGGCTGGCGGAATCGTTAGCACGCCAAGGTAAACTTTGCCCTTCATCCTTTCGCGGTCGATAAAATAAGTACCAGTTGAGCACTGAGTCGAGTAATTCGAATTACCTCTTCCCTTGAACTTGCTGGCTTTGGGACACAATTTGAAGCCAGTATTACAGACTAACATCTTTGATATCTCTGCTCCAGAATGGCTAAAACCAAAATCTCTGAAATCGTCTGAAGGAATAACTGATTGTAAAAAAAAAAAAAAAAGAATATAAAATTGAAGAACAAGATTGTTCTCTGATTAGATTGAAACTAAGTTGTATAAACACACTAAATACAAATGTTTCAAGTTTGCCAATTTCTAGGCGAAGATAGAAGTAGTTATTTAATATCAGACATTCACGTCTGGCGAATTTTGTCACTGTGCTCAGTGTTTTAGAATAAAAAGCTGCCCTACTTTCGCATCGTCACATTTCGCAAACGCAGTTTACTTCAGACACACAATCATACAAACACACGCCTGCACACGCACATGTACGCACACACACGCACTCACTCACGCACACACACACACACACATATGGTGATATATATATATATATATATATATATATATATATATATATATATATATATATATATATATATATATATATATATATATATATATCGCTATGCATGTGTCATGTTTGTGTTTGCATGTGTTTGTGTATATATATATATATGTACGTATGTATATATGTGTATATATATTGTATATATATATCTTTCTCTCTCTCTCCCCTCTCTCTTTCTCTCTCTCTCTATATATACATATATTCATACATCTATATAAAGATATGTGTATATATGTGCTTATTTATGTATATTTCTATATATGTTGTATGTCTCTCTGCATGTAGGTCTAGTGCTGCGACATACATAAACAAGAAAGGTATGGAAAAACAGAAAACAAAAGAAAGTTGTGACAAATAACAAACAAGCAAAAAATATCAAAATATAGTATCTCCAAAGCAAAGAACAAGAAATTATATTAATCATAACAATGGCTGCCAAAATAACAAGTAATGCAAAGGAGAGGAATAATGTTAAATAAATAAGAATCAGATTGAAAAACAACAGTTGAAATGTTGACAATATTTAGAAAAAATATCAAAAATATTTTATAATAATTTTATAATTGTCTTGTTGTTACTGTTGTTGGTGTTGAGTGTTGATGTTATTAGAGTAGTTTAGCCCTAGGCCGAACTTGATGAAGCAGACATGATCAAAAGCATTCCAGTCGGTTTTATTTTGTTTGTAAGTGTGACTACCATTATCAAATTTATATCACCCTTTTTCTCAAGTAGTTCTGCGTGCTATTGAGGCAGATTTAATGCTTATTTCAAACAGCTTAAGTAACCACTCAGATCATATAGTGGATAGGTGTTTTTCATTAGTCACATATTTATTTGGTCGAATAAACTTCAGGTCTAAATCTTTCCAGTCGTGACTACTCTGTCTAAGTTTGTATTATCCAAAGTATTTAAGACGGTTAACTGGTAGAATCTCTTGCACGCCAGACAAATTAATTTAACGGCATTTTGACCGATTTTTACGTTTTGAGTTCATATGCCTCTTCGGGTAATGAAACAACTACCAGTTGAGCATTTGGGTCAATGTAATTACTAGCACCCTCACTGCAGAATTTATGTCCTTGTGCTTATTGTAGAAAAAAATTGTCCAGTGTATTCGATATTTTTTTCTGAGATTAAATATTAGAAGTAGTGACTATCTAGGTTTGTACACATATTATAAATGTATACTTGTCTATCGTTTAATCTTAGGCTGTGTTTAAGTGCATATATTAATTAAATTTTAGCCTGGCAAGCTTTCTTACAAATTATTAAATGTTTTATTCATTGGTTCCTATATTTAAAACTGCATTTGGAGCCCAGGTCAGAATGTCCAGTGTATCCGTCATTGAGGAGACTGAATCAAGTTCGACACTATGTTTTGTGGTTCACTAGAGTTCTAAATGTTGTCCATTGCTCTTAAAACTCATATCTTTTTGAGAAGGTTCCTTGAAATAAAATACGAAGTTTTACGTTTTTATACACGTTAATTATAAATGCTATACACACCTGTATTGCTACAATTATACTGCGAGCAGGTAGCACTGTAAGCGTGCAAGATAAAAGCTTAGCAGCATTTCTTCTAGATGTTTATGTTCTGCGTTCTAATACTGCTAAAGTTGACTCTGCCATTCCTCTATTCGGGGTCGATAAACTAAGTTCCAGTTCAGTACTAAACACGATGCAATCGATTTCTTTCTCCCTTCAAAATACTTGGTCGTGTACCAGAAATTAGAAAAAACAATTTATTTAACGATGTAATTCATTTATTAAAGAAAATACTATGAAATTGGAAGAAAAGCTGAAGAAAGGCTGTCGCTTCTCACAAACTGCCTAGCGGTATTTATCCAAAGTTTTTACCTTTTGAGTTCAAAGACCGCAAAGATCGACTTCACAATTTATCCTTCTGGCAAAGATGAAATAAAACATCAGCAGCGAAGTACAGCGATGACGTAAGTGCTTAACTGTTGCTCATATTCGCTGCTTGGTGTCTATGTTTGAGACAGTGGAGGTCCAATGGCCCAGTGGTTAGGGCAAGCGGACTCGTGGTCATAGGATCGCGGTTTCGATTCCCAGACCGGGCGTTGTGAGTGTTTATTGAGCGAAAACACCTAAAGGTCCACGAGGCTCCGGCAGGGGATGTTGGCGAACCCTGCTGTACTCTTCCACCACAACTTTCTCTCACTCTTACTTCCTGTTTCTGTTAGTCATTATTCTGCTTTATCAAACGCCCTTAGTTATTTTTCTACACTATCAGCAATAGCCAAAAGCTACAGACCACAAATAACAAGTGTGATGCATACTCACTTGACTTGCAAGAAATAGCAGCTAAATTTCTCTGAATTCCCATCCTATCGTAAGACATATTAATTGCTGTGGCCCTACTTACACTGCACAAGACACTTTCGAAGACCTTGTAGTCTAAAGTTTACACTATCAATTCTAAGTTAAGTATATTTGGGAGCTAATAGACGTAATATCATATATACAAACAAGCAATCCATAGAGTGGGAAATAATGCTGCGCAGTACAATTACGAGACTGTACGAATAGACAACGATGACGCGCATATATAAGCACACACCACGTACCAACGGCCAACACGCATAGAAACATTGCATCATGTATATGCATGTAGTAGAGATACACTAATGCACGAAAGCAGTTTAAATAGTTGGCGAATTCCAAATTATTTTTCTCTTCTTTCTCAGAATCCTTCTTTCTTTCATTCTCTGTCTGCCAACCTGCCTATGTATCTCTGTCACTCTGTCGCTCCCTTTCTTTCTTTCTTCATTTGTTTGTTTGTTTGTTTGTTTGTTTGTTTGTTTTATTCATTCATTCATTCATTCATTCATTCATTATTTCTTTCTGTATGTATGTATATATGTATGTATGTATGTATGTATGTATGTATGCATGTATGAATGTATGTAAATATTACGTAGGTATATCTATCTATCTGTCTGACTGTCTGTTTTGTCTGTCTCTCTTTCTGCGTCTGTCCGCCTACCTTACTTTCCCTTTGCTTATACACACACACACACACACACACACACACACACACACACACACACACACGCAAACCCACATATGTATATGTATATAAGTTGTACTTAATTTCACTGTGTATGTGTGCAGATATTTATATTTTTATATATTTATATTCATCTACAACTCACTATTTACCTATCTATCTATAAGCCTCTCTGGCTCTCTCTTCATTTATGTGTTTACACACATACATAGCCACACAAAAACACACAAACACGCCTGTCTCTGGTTGTATCTCTTTCCGTATTCTATTTTATCGTCTTCTCTTCCTTCTCACATTCAGTCACTAAGACAACACAAATGACAGTAACCAAGAAACGCTTTTAATTTCTAGCAAAATCTTGCGAAAATGTGGATGCTTTTAAAAATTTTGTCAAGTCACTGGTATTGCTTAAAAGCCAAACCACGAAATTCTGTCTTTATCTTGACAGCTGCACTAACGCAAAGCAACAGCCTAACTAAAGAAGCATCTTTAAAGATATGTAAACCATGAATTTGTGGGAAACAGGCACAAACACATACGTACATACATACATACATGTACATATATATACATATATATACATATATACGTATGTATATGTATATACATATATACATGTATATACATAGACTCACACACACATATGCATGTATGTATACACGTGTATACACACATATGTATATATAAATTCATGTCTATAATATCTATATATTTATGTACATATAAATGTTCATATA
The DNA here is from genome assembly GCF_001194135.2 of Octopus bimaculoides. Lineage (NCBI taxonomy): Eukaryota > Metazoa > Mollusca > Cephalopoda > Octopoda > Octopodidae > Octopus > Octopus bimaculoides. Next base: position 19,791,103 of record NC_068992.1, read on the forward strand.
AACACGTGCGTGTGTGTGTGAGAGTAAGGGGGAGCATATGTATGTTCGTAAGCATGTATGTGTGTGTGTTTGGGTTTGCAATTGTGATAGCGTTTGTGTACGCATGTAAACGTGAGTGTGTGCATACGTATGTGTTCTTCAAGATGAATCGTTAAATATTGTTCCTGCACAGACGAAACTTTGGCAAAATGGAAGACGAGTAATATGGCATAAGAACATTTACACTCTGACATGCACGGCAATGCAGATTCACATCTTTCTTCTCTCTCTCTCTCTCTCTCTCTCTCTCTCTCTCTCTCTCTCTCTCACTCTCTCTCTCTCTCTCTGTTTCTCTTCC
>NC_068992.1:19792338-19800928 GCF_001194135.2 Octopus bimaculoides
TTCTGATAAACCCTTGTAGATGCGGCTGTGAAGGTGTTTGTCAATGTGGCAATTCCAGTTATTTAGTGGTTGGCTTACTTTTCCCCGCAGTTAAACATCACACCTTGCTCTTGCTCGCCAGTTTGTGAAATTTACTCTGTCCCAAAAGCCTATCAGATCTTGGGTCTAAGAGGTCCTGATGAGAGCCCTTGATGAGAGCCCTTGGCGCTGTCCCCCCTTCTCTGAATATTTTTAGTGCTTATCTTTTGCCTTTTATTTGTACTGTCATTGGATTGCGTCCGTGCTGGTGCACCTCCTTGAAACGGCTCCAACACTTAGTTTTTTTAGACCTGAACTTATTTTATAATAATTAAAACATATCGCAAAAATGATTTATATTAAAGGAGAAATGCAATTCTTTATCCTTTACTGAGAGGGAAAGTAGTTCCCATGTTGCGTTACAGAAACTCCAACACTAAAAAAAAGGGAAAGAGAAAGGTACCCTGAAACTGGAAACTGGATTGAATGTTTTGCAGCACAGTGAGTACAGCCAAGGTCCCAAGTGTTACTTTGAATCCGAGCGACGAATTAAGTCTACCAATCAAGAAGTCACTGGTGGCGTTTGAACTCGGAACGAAGAAACTGGTAAAAACACTGCAAGGCATTTGAGCTGATTTTCGCAAACTTCACCCATCAAAGGCTCAGAATTAATGCTGTCATTACCGGCTCTAAAAGTATGAATGGCTAAGTTGACCTCAACAGCATTTGAACTCAAGATGACTAGACTTGGAGGAAATACCGAGAAACACGCTAACCAATATCAGTTGTTCGAAATCTTAGTGCGTCGAACAAGCAGAGAATGGTCAGTGTCTTTCACTGGCATGATACAATTGAACCACTGTTAAGAGGTAAGTTTGTTTAGCTGTAAAATGTACATTGGTCGTGACGATGGGAGAAGTATGAATTTCATTGTTCGATTGGTATCCACCAGACTTCTATATATTTGATTAGACATGAGAATATTAATGTGATATTCACATGGAAATGTTATTTCAACGGAAACAATGTAGATAACTTGCATTAAATAAAAAGACGAACAGAGCTTGATTTCATACAAGCTGCGTGTGTCGCTTTTTATTTTCCTGTAAATGACTAGGTTACTTACTCTTTCATCTGTGAACACTACCAAGACGCTGTGAATCGCGATATAATTATATATATTTTGCTTTTCTTCACGATATGAGATCGTATCGTATCTACATCAGTACACGATCATTCACACAGTTGGAGATTTCTATTCTATTCTTTTGTAGTTATAGGACATGGAATTGTGTAAAATCCGTTGGGAGACACATGCTATTTCTGAAAGGATTAAGTTTGATTTGCTTCTAACCAATCAAATTAAACCAAGAATAGTTGCCAGTTGTTCAATTTAGCCGAAGATGTCTGCTATGTATCGTACTTTGAAAGCAAACCTTTACGTAGGTCTGTTCGTTGACATTCTTCATACAACTTCACAATTTTTCTTTTCCCCGTTTCTACTGATTTGCAATATGGTTTGTAATAAATTCCTCTTAATTTCCTAACCATCACATATTACTGTTTCAATTTCTATCCTGCGGGTGGCTGGGCAGTTTACAGTCGAAGGTAGAATATGGGCGGATGGATTCAATTAGGGTAAAACTGAATAGCAATCTAAGATAAGTGGAGCAGTTAATGAAAACTGGATTAAATTTATCGAATTATCCTGTCCTGCAAGGGAATTATCAAATCAATCAATTCTATCGAAGAACTGAGTGGAGCGGAAATTACTTCATATTACAATATATCGGAATGGTCTAAATATTAATTCATTTTCTATATACTTCTGCGTCAGTGTGTTTATGTCGGTGCTCATTTGTTGTGTGCCAATATATGTGATTGTGTGTGTGTGTGTGTGTGTGTGTGTGTGTGTGTGTGTGTGTGAGAGAGAGAGAGAGAGAGAGAGAGAGAGAGAGTATATGTGTGTTCATCTGTCTGCGTATGTATGTATGTGGGCGTGAGTACATTAGTGCTTTTGCTCCGAATATATTAGTTATTGCACATTTATAATCACTGACGCAAGCATAAACGCATGTACATATACGTTCGACCACACAAATGCACACATACGCATTCATAGACGGAGACATGGTTCACTTCCATATTTGTTGCTTTCGAATGTGCACCAACTTACTCACATGGCATACGGAAAAAATCAAAACATTACTTTCCTGTCTTGGATACTGCATCTCTCTCACTCTCTCTCTGCATACCCAAACACATTCACACACACACGCATACACACACACACACACAGATATAACTACTATAGTCGTCCTTGGCAATCGAATATGACTTGGTAGCATGTACTGTATCTTTGTTAAGCGATTTAGATATAAGCAGATATCTATTTATAACCTTGGTCCAATGGAATATCCCAGATAAGTGACGGATAAAGAAGGGAAAGTATGTACGAGTAGACAGGTGATATGCAGTTCAGCATAATTGATTATAATTTGTCTGGTATACGTGATTTTGTAACACCTGAATCTGACGATAACATTTCGTTAATATTTAGCATTTATTACACTGTTATGCAGTCTTTTTCAGCATATATGCAATACACACCACAAAGAGACACACACCCGTGTGTATGTGTGTGCATGCGTGTGTGTGCGTGTGTGTCCGTGCATGTATGTGTGTGACCTACTTGTTTCGGAGTTTGTGAATGACCGCATATATGTGAGAAGCGGATTATGTGATTGAATCACTAATTTCACTTCAGGCAAATTTAAAAAAAAAATAATTTGTAAGTGGTAAATGAACAGCAGTATCAGAAACAAACTGCTGGTAATAATGTGTATATACGTATGTATGTATGTCTGTATGTATGCATGATTTTATTTTGAGTTAGCGTGTTTGTTGAGTCCTCGATGCACACACCCAAGTGTGTACATCTATTCGTCTAAAGAATCCCAGGTGGAGTATCTTTGAAATATCTTGCAAATCTTCACTGTACAGCTAATAATATGGATTTGGAGAATCTATGTCAGTTTCTTCTCTTTTTTTTCTTCTAAAACCATTATATTTCTAGGTCTGAGTGTTAAATTATAGGTACATAGCCAAATATATCTATGATGACAAGTGTAAGTGAAAACTAATTGTCAGGATACAAGAGCTGTAAGTTCCGCATTAATTCACCATAAATGTTTTTTTTCTTTTCCTGGACATTTGATGGTACATAAACATCCAGTGGGCAGTTGTGGATAATGAGGGAGTGTTGTATTTTATGTATATCATTTATGGGAGGAATTGTTTGAATGGTGCAGGCCTGCTCAGCCATCAGAGAACTCACAGGAATCGGCACATGGTAAATTGTGATATGTCTATTGTTTACAACAGAACAAGTGCAAGCTGTGGAAAGGTGTATCTTTCAATTTGAGGATTGAAAAGTCATGTCAAAAGAATTGATACTGTGGCACTTGTCCCCTCTACCAGCCATTACAGCTGTGCATTATGCCACAGAAAAGGCAAATCTTTGGCAGGGTTCAAGAGTCATACAAGAATCACACATTTCATTATCAATGACTCATTTCAATGATTCTTTCTAGCAATGGTTTTGTTCGTATACGAGAAAGCAGCTACTTTGTATATATGTATCTATGTATGTATGTATGTATGTATGTATGTACGTACGTATGCATGTATGTATGTATGTATGTATGTACGTACGTACGTATGTATGTATGCATGCGCGTGCTTGCATGCATGAATGCATGTATGTATTTGTTTGTGTGTATGTCTTTATAAAATGTATAAGATTTAGAAAAATTGGAAATTTCATGTGGCACTTCTAGTAGAGCAACTGGCATTCATTTTACAAATATAGCGGAATTTCTTTAAGTTAAACATTATTTTTAAATAAAGAATAAAACCTCCTTATTTCTCACAAAACATACAAAACAAAACTGTCACCATAATGGCCTCAGAAATCAAAGTGTCACGTAAAGCAACGTAATAGAAAAATAAATGGCAAAAACAGCAAAACATGAAGGACAGCTATAACAAGAAAATACATCATTAAATACATTGAAAACAACAATTAATGAAGCACAGTCGGATTTAATGATACGACCTAATTACAGATCTTGTTGTAATTAGCACTGAATGCTGTTAATTTATCACTTAATTTTCTACAATTTTCAACGATCACTACTAAGCATTGATTCTTAAAAACGAAATTGTTCTCTCAAAAATCAAAACCTAAGACTAAATGAAAATGGAAGATACTGCAGTAAGGCAAAAATACATTGGCGGTATTCTTCATAGCTTCAAAGTATTTGTAAATTGGGAAATATTTTCTTCAAGCTCTTTCGTTTGAGAATCTTATGTTTAACTTGTGAAGAACAAATGTTTTGACTGTTGTTTTCGTTTTCGTATTATAGGCATACCTCGAATTACGTCGTTTCGTGTTATGACATTTTCAACTTTTGTTTGTTAATAGTAAAAATAGTCCCCAACTTCAGTCGATTTGTTCAACCAGACATCCATCTCATCGAACATATCTACAAGAATAAAAATGAAAAAAAAAAAAAACAATTGGAAAATTGAATAAAATGCATGTGGATAGATGTGAAAATATGCACAATGCATTTAGCAAAATCTATAAATTAACAGAGTTTGTTAAACGGTTTTTCCTGTCAAGTTGCATGACTTAGAACTAACGTATATTATTAGAAATAATATGCGTTTATCAATTTATGGTTCACCACGGCTGAATCAATAAAAGACGTTTCTCTATGAAACATATTGCTATTATTTTCCTGAGATATATTTTCCAATAAGTTACTGCTATCGGTGAATAGATCTGCGAGATCTTCACGCGGAAGCACCTGAATAAGGCCAAGGTTGAAACCTATGTGTCATCCATACTTTTTTATCTATATTAGTTAAACTTGTAAAGAAGAAATTAGGTATATTTCTTTGTTGACTTTCATTTTAATAGTAAATACTAACAAGATCATTTTATATACATTGTTGAATATTGTTGTTTAATCCTAGATAATGATGAATGGAGAAATCGTTCAACAAAGCTGATCTACATCACAAACATTCAATTTTTATTCAGGAATAGTGCATCTATGTGGAAATTATCGAAAATGTCCTTGACTTTTTTAGACGGTAGTGTGTGAAATGAGAGAAAATGTTTTATGCTTAGTTAATTTATGAATGATGTAAAGGCTTCTTTCTGAGCAAACATGTTCTAATAATTTCATCAAAGGAATTTGCAAACGTTATTACATCCGATAAAAGTGAATTGGTGGTTTTCACACGTGAGTGTGAAATTCGTGTTTAGACTTACCAAGATGTGCACTATGGAGTAAAATTAAGCACTAGCTATTTCTTAAACAAAATATATTATACTCATTTTAGCATATTTATGTGTTTTTCGTTTTTTCTTTTATATACCAATAATACCTTACTTGAATATCAAACGATAAAAGAGTTAAGTTTTCAGCGCAAGAAATCTGCAAACTATTTTTGATTCCCAGCTGACACAAATATATTTTCCCCCCAAGGAAAATACAAGGTCTTTGACAAAATCTTAAAATAATCAGCTTTGAAATTATCCCCTCGGAAAAATTATAAGATTATGTGCTTATTCGAAAGGAAACAATTTTAGTTTCTAAAAAAGTCTTTTAGCGTCGTAATTCTACGGAAGAAACTAAGACACATTGTCGTTATTCAGTGATAATGAAAATCAATTTAAGGTACAGAATAACAGCAGGGTGTATGGCAGTTTAATCCTTGAGGAAGATTTAGATGATTGCTTTCAGTATTAGCGAAAAGTATTCTTCTCCGAAGGCATCAAATTATTATAGTCATAAGTAGATGTACGTACAACGCAATTAAGTTGTGACTTTTACTCTTTGCACAATCTGTCAACAAGGAAGTACTTTCTCACGTTGCTCTCTATCAGGACCGATTAAGTTAAGCAGGTTCTTACCTACCTTATTTATGAATAAAGAACTTTAGGGAAACATTACTACTACTACTACTACTACTACTACTACTACTACTACTACTACTACTACTACTACTACTGGTTTCAAATTTTGTCACACGGCCAGCAAGTTCGGAGGTGGAATTAAGACCATTACATCGACCCTAGTGATCAACTGGTATTTATTTTAGGGATCCCAGAAAAATGAATTCAGAACGTAAAGACGGACGAAAGGCCGCTAAGCATTCTGCCTGGCGTGCCAACGGTTCTGCTTGTTCAGTGTTTTGATAATAATAATAATAATAATAATAATAATAATAATAATAACAATAATAATCCTTTATAGTAAAGGCACAAGACATGAAAGTTTTGGCGAAAGGGTACAGACGATTGCATCGACTGACCCAGTACTCAACAAGTACTTATTCTATCGACATCGGAAAGATGAAAGCCAAAATCAACGATGGACGTAACGCAAATAACCACTTCGCACAGTGTGCTAACGATTCAGCTAGTGAAGTCACATACGTATCTGTAGACATATAAACAAATCTCTAAATGAACGAATATTACGTTGAATAGAAATATGCATCCTTATTTGCACATAAATACGTACATTCAAACAAACGCATACATGCACGCACGCATGCAAACACACACAGATACACATTATTATTATTATCATTATTATTATTATTATTATTATTATTATTATTATTATTATTATTAAGATACTGAACTGGCAGAATCGTTGGCACGCGCGAAATGAATGCTTAGGGGCTTTCGTCCGTCTTTACGTTCTGGAATCATTCTTCCAGGGTCCCTAAAATAACTACTAGTTGATCACTAAGGTCGATATAATCGATTTATACACACAAGCACACACACACATATATGCACATGTCTATACTTATATGAGCATAGTTATATACATGTATTAAAGCAGTGGAAGAAAATGACTAAATTACACATACATGAATATTGTGTGTATGCATGCTAATTTTTACGTATGTATATATTCGTCTGTGTGTGTGTGTGTGTGTGTGTTCATGTGCATGTAAGCATAGTGAATGCAACCATATAATGCATGTGAGTATTTTGAAGCAACATATGGGGCTGTATGTGTATATATGTGCATGTATTATTGGAAACAATTTGAAAATTTTGAGTTTGATCGAAATTATGCGTGACAGATGGAAACTTTTTTCTCAAGATTGCTGAAAAATTGCTGAACATGTGAAACTTAAATACATAGGATATTTTATCAGGAAATAGAAATTTCAATAAGAGAAAGAAAAGGACAAAACACTTTAGAAATGATGTTAATTGTATCTTTAAAAAAATATCACAAACATGTCAGTGACTATATGTAATACATGTGCAGAAAGTGCAATGTAAAATACTATTTTCTCAAGGAAATATAATTTATTCATCCATTTATTTATCATGGTGGGTGTTTTGCCGTTGTCTAACTTCATTATAAATGTTTCAAGCGAATTTATTCTTGTTAGGTGTGTAGTTGATTGAATTGAATTCAGTACTTGACTTGTACATATCATAGCTAAACTTGTATAGTGCCAATTAAATATATCGTGTACTCTCTCAATAACTTCTGCCCGAAGTTTTTATTGTGTATTGCATATTTTCGTTGTCCATACAGGCATAGCTGTGTGTAATCCCTGATACGCACACTGATTTCACACACAGCGACATACTTATCTTGTGTGAGAGGTGAAGTCTCATTTTGAAAAAAATAAATCTGCCTTCATCTCGCACATCTCCTGACTTTACGATGTATACATATATACATATCTGTGTATGCCTGCGTGTGTGTTTCGGTGTGTGTGTGTGTGAGTGTGCGCGCCCGTGCATGGAAATGTTTTCAAAACGGTTTGGATTTTTTTGTTACAAGAGAACTCCATTCACATCTGAAGATCAACAGTAGATTAACAACTGAGCCTGATCTATACGGTGATCTTTCTACCATACAGTCTTATTCAATTGTTCTCTGAGTGATTTTTCATAATATATTACTTTCGCAATGTCTACGATTTTGGTGATTGCAATCAAAATTATGCAAACTTTCGGTATGACATTTTACAGGTTACTCGAGAAATAAGCACCTGAGATATAAATGCTTCATCGAGCGTTTGGCAAATGTTTAAGCAGAATACATTATTTTTTGTTGTATGTGTATTTTAAGTATACTAGAAAGTCTGTTTTGTTTGATAAGTGTGGAATGTGACCCCTTAATAGCAAGTCGCCAGAAATTCAGCAAAATACTATGAAAAATTTGCAACTACACCCATTGAAGCTTTGCTGTCAACTTAATATATTGCCCATGTATTATAACAAAACAACAGATCAAATCCTAAGACGAAGGACATTTTTGCAAAGGCTTCTGAAGCTTCTGTTACACGTATTCCATAGATTCCTGACAACGGAATATTGCTTGAAAATAATATATTACGTACATTATTAGCCGAAGTGCAGATGTTCTTAGTGTGGGTCATGTCCAAGAAACTCTGATACCGACTCTTTACAAAAGCACACACAAACACACACCCATATATAATATATTTATCA
>NC_068992.1:19800938-19807643 GCF_001194135.2 Octopus bimaculoides
TCCTCAGTCAAATCGTCCAACCCATGCTAGCATGGAAAGCGGACGTTAAACGATGATGATGATGATGATGATATATATATATATATATGAGTATACGTATAAGTGTGAGTGTATGTGTGGTCATATGAATAATCATATTATTCTACTTACCACTTGACAAGTGATTATCCTCATTCTAAGAGTTAATTAAACTGGCTAGACATTTATACAGCAAGATAATTAATTTCTTGCACCCGTCTCCTATTTATTGGTTCTTTCAGACAATTTTCCTTGCTCTACACTCCTAATTTGACAATTCTATCTATTGTCTTAACACATTTCTATGAACCTTTCCTGAAATTTACTACATACTTTCACTTTCACTTTTATTTTTCATCCCCTTCATTCCTCTATTGTTTTTGTCTTTCAAAATTTCTCTCTGCTCATTTCTTTTAATTTTTCTTTTTCTTTGTCACGCCAGTCTTCTTTAGTTTTCTTCAATGTTTTTCTTTGATATTGATTCTTTATATTTTTTGTATATAGTTAAATTATATTTTTAATTTCGTTTTAATTAGTTTTCATATATTCCTTACAATTTTTCTTTCCCTTTATAGTAGTAGTTCAACTACTACTACTACTACTGCTGCTGCTGCTGCTGCTGCTAACAGCAACAACAATCTTTTCTACTAAAGGCACAAGGCCTGAAATATTTAGGGTGGGAACCAGTTGATTACATTAACTCCAATGTTTTTCATGGTACTTCATTTATCGAAGGCAAAAAAAAAAAGGGCAAAGTCGATCTTGGCGGAATTTGAACTCACAACGTAAAGACGGACGAAATACCGCTAAGCATTTTTCACGCGTGCTAACGATTCTGCCAACTCGCTGTCTTAACAGCACGAATACTAACGATACTTCAATTTTTAGTGGAGCAGCATCAAACTCCACGGCATGAAGGAAAAGACAAAAAGAGAGTAGTTGCGACGAGTGAGAAACATAGTAGCTTGAATCATAATTCCAGCAATAAATTCGCACGCAGTCGCAGTAGTTTGGTATGGCACAGGAATCCTGAAGTGGAGAGAAGAGGAGCTAAAGGAGATGCACAACAAGTCAAAAAAGCTCCTGCGATGCATGGAGCCCATCTTCGACGCGCAGACACTGATCACCTATACGTGAAGAGAGCACATGGAGGAAGAGGACTGATAAGTGTGGAAGACTGCGTGCGTATCGAACTATAGAGATTAATGAGATTCCTAGTGACAGTTAGGAACGAGGGAGTATTGAGAGCAGAGAAAAAAAAGGGAAACCAAAGGAAGAATTACGAAAAGGACATGAAGAAGTATTATGCAAGAAGGGACTACACGGTCGAGTCCATGTGGCTACAACAGAAGTTGCTTGAAAAAATAGGTGAGATTGGCTAATGAAAGGAACGCTAAAAAAAGAGACTGAGAACACTATACCGGGAGCACAACACCAAGCTCTGGCCATGAAGTGGAGTGTCAACCTGAGAAATGAGCAATGTCTCCGCTGTGCTGCATCTTCAATAGAGTGGATGAAATCTTTGCTCAGGTCACGAGCGAAGCCCTAGAATTGCCCCAAACCACTACAGGTTGTGGTGAAACGACCAAGTAGCGAGAGTGCTACATTGGAAACTGTGCTAGAAAGAGAGGCAAGACTTGGTATGAGCACAAACTGCAGAGAGTGGCAGAGTTGGAGAATAGCAAAATCCTTTGGGATCAGGTGCTACAGCATAACAGACCAGAACTAGTGGTGGTGAACAAGGTACACCACATGTCTTAGATAGTTGACGTTGCGTACCCCTTTGGCTCACAAATAGTAATAAACGAAAGCGAAATGATAGATTGAACCAACCCGCTTAAGTACGAAATAACCCGGCTATGGAACATAAAGAAGGTGAATTCGTCCACAAATTTCAGGCCTTGTACCTTTAGCAGTAATGATTATTGTAACTTTTATTATAACTTTATTATTATTATTCATTCTGTTTTAAAACGGTGAACTGGCAGAGTTGCTAATACACCAGACAAAAGACTTAGAGGCATTTAGTCTACCTTTACTATCTCAATGCAACTTCCATTGATGTCAACTTTAACTTTTATCCCTTTCGGTTTCGATGAACTATGAAACAATTTCAGGCTTTATGCCTATAGTAGAACGGATGATTATGTATTCTGTTTCATGACAGCCATGTGGCAGAAACGTTATCACGCCGGGTTAGCTAATCAGCGGCATTTGTTCCGCCTCTTTATACTCTCAGTTCGAATGCCATTCAGGTCCATTTTACCTTTTATCATTTGATGTTCGTAAAAATAAAGTAAAAGTTAACAGCTGGGTCCGATATAATCGACTAACACACTTCACCCTGGAAGTGCTCGCATTGTGTAAAAATCACGATGAATTATTACACATTGTATTCTCGCCATAGCTATATCAACGAATCCTTTTTATTGATTGGTAACTTTTTTGCACTAAGCAGCATATTTGAGGGCGACAGAATCGATAACCTCTATTTCAGAAACTAAGTGGTACTTTATTTACAGAATCTGGAGTGATAAAAACAAAGTTGACCACGGTAGACCTGCAAATTAGACCGTAATATTCGTAAAATAATGACACGTTTCCTGTTTGGAGGATACTAAACCAATTCTCCCACTTTTGTGCACTTTAACCTTAAATTTTATAATTTCTGTTTCCTCTTCTTTCCGTTTCTTTAGATTTCTTGAACTATTCTCTTCCTTCTTCTGTCTTCTCTTCCACATTTATGTTGTTATCATTCGTTCAATCTCATTTTCTTCTTTTTATATTAATATACATTAGTTGATTTTTTTTTATCAGTCATATTCATTGATTGGAAATTCCCTACTTGTTAAGTTTCCTGCCGGCTAAAATATTAGTAGTAATATATTCAGCAATTGTTTGACCCCCAAAGATACGATATATACGTAAAGCACCGGAAGAAACGCCGCTAAATATTTTGTGATGCGCTTGTGATTCTGCCAGAGTACTAACTTTCATATCAATATCTATCTATATTGCATTACAAACACACATATACACGCACACGCATTATATACATTATATACATATATATTATATACATATACATAAAATCTTACATACATTCACACACATATACACACACACAAATATACCAACATTGTAACAGTTGCACTGTAATAGATGCCGCTAGCCTAAGCGAAAAACAGCAGCTGATTTCTGATAACAGACGTTGCTTCTTATTATCAAAAGTGTAAGTCTATGACTGTCAAATAGTTCATCTTGTTTTTTAAGACAAAATAGTTGTGACTTTTCTGAAATGTTGCAATTTTTATTAGTCTTGATTACGAGGAGGATCCCGTTGGATTCTGCATCGCGCATTTAATGTCGAGCTAAAATAAACTAGTATGGGATTATTCTGGCCAGCGACGGTATTTATTAAATAAAGTATAACCGAACACGTTACTGCGAAGATTGCATCGAACAATAAATTATTTCGTAATACCTATAGACTATAAGGTGGGTTTCAGTTATTTTCTTTTCGTATAACTTGAACTTGCTTCTGAATCGCTTAATCATACTTTATTGTCATTGTTGTTCATTTGTTCATTAGCCTCAGGTTAGCATTGCTCAAATAAACATATGGCCAAACCTCTTCGAAGAGACACCATTCTCTCATTAATTCTCTTCACAATATTACTACGATTAAAGCGGTGAGCTGACAGAATACTGAGCAAAATGCTTAGCAGTATTTCGTTCATTTTTAAGTTCTAAGTTCAAATTCTGCCGAGGTTGACTTTACCTTTCATTCATTCGAGGTTGATAAAATAAATAGTAGAGTACTGAGATTGAGACTGTGCCAAAATTTTAATCCAATATTCCTACTAACAAATTGTCCAATTTTGCCGGCATTTTTTATATCAAGCTTGTGTATGGTTTAAGGAAATTAAATTGCTGCTCAAAACAATGCCAGTGAATTTGCTTCCTTCATTAACTCCTCGAATATAACTGCACTTTTATGGCAATTGTCACCTTTTAGAATCATTACTAATATACGTTTCAGACATTAGTTGTTGCTGTTGTTGTTGGTTGGACCAGGATAAATCCCGAGTAGACCAAATGTCAAAGGATTTGTATCTGTGATCAACCAATATTTAAAAAGATGTTCTGAACAATGTAACAAATTTAAGTCTAAGGAGTGTATAATATAATTTGATGGAGACTCATATTGTTTGCCTATCAGAACGATGACCATATCAGAGCTGACTTATTCACACATTCACACCTAGTAACTTCGTAATGTGTAGAATAATTCTATATTAGAAAATAGGCAATAGCATAGAAATATATTTGAATAATTGTCTAACGTAATATTCATTTATGAGTATATTATTTTGGTTTCTAGTATCGCTGTGCTATATGGCAATTTAAATATTGTTAGTTAGCGATAATGTATATCCAACAATGTTACCGATGACTACAAAGTAATTGAGAATTTATGTTATTATTCTCATAGTACCTTATGAAAAGGCAAAAGAAATTATAATAATGTATCTGAAATCAAACACAAAATTTGCATATATTAGCATAAAACGTGTGCTTCTAAGTGAGGTCCTACCATAGTCGTATACACCATGTGGAATATAGAGAACTACCATTTGGCATCATTATTAATAATCGTCACAAAATCCAATACATTATCACTCTTCTTCTTCTTCTTCTTCTTCTTCTTCTTCTTCTTCTTCTTCTTCTTCTTCTTCTTCTTCTTCTTCTTCTTCTTCTTCTTCTTCTTCTTCTTCTTCTTCTTCTTCTTCTTCTTCTTCTTCTTGCTCTTCTTTTCTTTTTATTTTATCTCATTTGTTATTTCTTCTTCTTTCATTCTTCTTCTTCTCCTGTTGAATGTATATATATATAGGTATGTATGTATGTATATATGTGTGTACGTGTGCATGTGTGTATGTGTTTATGTGTTTATGTATGTGTGTATGTATATGTTTGTATGCGTGCATGTGTTTATGTATGTGCAATGTCTTTAGATTTTAAACAAGCTCCAAATGAACTTTCTGTTCTATCTGCTTGAAGTATCTCGTGCCTTACAGTGAATTATTAATTCACTACATCTTACACATTAGACATTACCGTTTCCATATAGATACTCAGTATGATGAATAATCACTTAAGGATATTTTCCTGAGCCACACATACATACATACATACATACATACATACGAGTATGTGTGACTGTGTAGGTGGGTGTTTATGTGTATGTGTGTGTTTGAATTTATGTATTCATTGAAGGCGAATAGTGGTTAGAGTATACTGCTCAAGATCCTATGGTCACGATTTTGATACCCGGTGGTGCGCTATGTTCTTCAGCAAGACACTCTATTTCATGTTGCACCAGTCCACTCAGCTGGCAAAAATGAGTAGTAACTGTCCTTTAAAAAAGCCAGCGTTGTGACATAATATGTCACGCTAAATCTCCCTGGGAATTAAGTTAAGTGTACGTGTGTATGTGTGAAGTACTCATCCACTTCCGCGTTAAATTCACGAGTAGGCTATTGAGCTGATCGGTTGAACTGGTCTCCACGTCGTCGTAACCGACGGAGTGCCGCAGTTTTCTTTTTTTCTTTTTTTATTTATACATTCATTTTAAACAACTAGTTTATTATGAATCAAAGAAAAAACGAATCGGATAATACATCGATAACATTTAGAACGCTTAAGAGGTATAAGCGTTTTAGTTGTAAATTCCAACAAGGCAGAAAACACAATTGATTACTGCCGTGAAATACGACAGTTTCGAATGTCTATGTAAATATATTTATGTGTGTGTGTATGTGTGTGTGTATGTGTGTGTGTATGTGTGTGTGTGTGTGTGTGTGCGTGCACGTGTGCATGTCTTTCTCTCTCTCTCTCTCTCTCTCTCTCCCTATGTATATAAACACTCACATACAAAAAATATACTCACATACAAAAATATACCACACACACACACACACATATATATACATGATATATGTGTGTGTGTGTATGTGAGTGTGTGTGTGTGTGTGTGTGTGTGTGTAACACACTCAAATGCATGTGTGCGTACGCGTGTGTTATCCATTTTACACTCGAATTGCGGTGTAATCGATTAAAAAAAAAAACAGAGAGAAAAAATGAACATCACGCAAAAATTATATGTATAAAAAAAAGGAAACTGACAAAAACAAAAAAAATTGGAAACTAGGCGAAAA
Source organism: Octopus bimaculoides (assembly GCF_001194135.2). Taxonomy (NCBI): domain Eukaryota; kingdom Metazoa; phylum Mollusca; class Cephalopoda; order Octopoda; family Octopodidae; genus Octopus; species Octopus bimaculoides. Next base: position 19,807,175 of record NC_068992.1, read on the forward strand.
AAAAAATTGATTAAAACAAAGTAAAGCAGAAAAACAACATAGAAAACGTAAAATATAAAAATAAAAATAAAAAACATAAAAAGGAAATAAATAAAGAAATTTAACAAGCAAAGTACAAGTATGCAAGATGGTGATTCTTCGATAATCCATTCAGGCGGAATTTCCAATTCACTAGACAGTAACAACTTTAAGCAGTATGAATGTAACTCGCTAAAGATACTCATATTCTCTTAACTTGTTGCAACTTTAGGGAAACACTAGTTTCTTCCTTAGTTCTTAGAGGAAGTTGAATATATAAAAACATTAGGAATAATGTAGAGAAACAACAAGTATATTAAAAATGAAAGTGAAATTAACGAAAATGAAAACCAATCTTGAAATGGTTTTCGAAATTGGACGTAGAGATATATGCCTGCATTTCTGTTGGCCTGTGTGTTAATATATATATATATATATATATATATATATA
>NC_068992.1:19808256-19810199 GCF_001194135.2 Octopus bimaculoides
TATATATATATATATATATATATATATATGTTTAGAGATGTATGTTTAGAGATGTATGTATATAATCATCTCTCTCACTCTCTCTCTCTCTCTCTATCTCTCTCTCTCTCTCTTCCTCTCTCTCTCTCTCTCTCTCTACCAACACACTCACACACATTTATCACTATTTGTCTGGGTCTCTGATTTCTTCTAAGTTAAAACCAATGTTTTCGATTCTATGACTAACAATGTAAGCAAGAAAGGGCTCACAATCGAGCCGGTTAATTTCAGAGATCTCCGCTAACATTTATGTAACTCTATTCAGCCTCATATAAGCACACACGCATAGCCACATACTTATACATAGAAATGCATTTATACAAACATATAGGCATCTTGATGATTGTTTCAACTTCTCAGCTGGTACACATCTCATCCATTTCTCAGTTACTCAAGGCATTTTTCAATAAATAAAACGTATATGATGAACACTTGTAAATCATTGCATTCTTATGATGGCATATGCTCTCGTGAGCGAAAAGTGCATCTCACTTTAAGTAACTAAGTAACCATAGTTATGTATCCATTGACAAATGAGCAAATTGCATGCAAATGTTCCAGTAGCAATTGTTATATGAACGTGCTTTCTTCTTTAGCTTTTAGATAAAAAAATAAAAAGGAAAATCATCCAGAAAGCTGTAGGAGTTTAAATTGCGGTTTCAACTCATTTAAATGGTTTTCGTGCGCGCCTAGCTACAAACGAAGTTATGTTAAAGTACTTCTGCAACACACGCACGCAGGCATGAATATACACACGCACACACGCACACACAGTCTGACACCCACGCTAGCATACAGATATACGTAAAGACACATATAGGCGTGCATGTAAATATGTACAACTTATCTAAACAAACTATTTATTTGCTGTAATACACAAACACACACACACAGACATTCGACATTAACAGAGAATAATATCGTAGTTTATTTAGAAAACAATAAATTTGTTCATGTATCACTTGGTTCGTAAATTCATGTATAACAATTTCAGTTTGCTTAATGTTAATGAATCGCAGGTTTGTGTAACAAATCCTTACTTAGTGATGTTCAACATGATCACTCTGAATAACTTCCGGTTCAAAGTCATCACAAAATGTTGTCTAATTTTGGTTGTCTTTCATTTGTTACCGTATAATTTCCTTTTATCAGCCCCTTTACTATCATCTCAACTATCGAATTTTTTTCGTTTTGTTATAGTCATCAGATTTTCCGATTCAACTGTATTTCATTTTTTATGTGTACCAAATTAATTTGCTGACATCTTCATATTGTTTCTTAAATATGAGAGTATAATATGTAAAATTTCTGTCATTACATCAACACATTCCTTCCTTTCATTATTTAACTTGAAGTGGCATATTGGTCTTACTTGGTTGGTTTTCAAAAGAAAAAAATTGTAGCATAAAAAGATTTAAACCTTGTAAATATTTTGTTTTCTTAAAATGTAGCAAGCTAACTATTGTGATCGTTGGATTCGGTAATCATTCTAGGATGTTTGTGTATCTAAATTAGATTCTTCACTCTCTGGTTCTCTAGATTTTTTTCTGCATTAGCTGTAGTCTTCTCGGTGTGTCCATTGACATAGTGGATGATTGTTTCTATATTTCCCGGAGCATAAAGTATAATTGCCTTGTCACATCGTAAATGAGTACATATCTGAGTTAAAATGTTTCATATTAGTGATTATAAATTTATCCTGGTCTTCAAGTCCAATATGGAGTAATACATTACAGCTTTACTCTTTTACTTGTTTCAGTCATTTGACTGTGGCCATGCTGGAGCACCGCCTTTCGTCGAGCAAATCGACCCCAGGACTTATTTTTGGGATGCCTAGTACTTATTCTATCGGTCTCTTTTGCCGAACCGCTAAGTTACGGGGACGTAAACACACCACCATCGGT
>NC_068992.1:19810422-19817755 GCF_001194135.2 Octopus bimaculoides
ATATATACGACAGGCTTCTTTCAGTTTCCGTCTACCAAATTCACTCACAAGGCTTTGGTCGTCTCGAGGCTATAGTAGAAAACACTTGCTCAAGGTGCCACGCAGTAGGAATGAACCCGGAACCATGTGGTTGGTTTGCAAGCTACTTACCACACATACACTCCTGCGCCTATATATATATATATATATATATATATATACTTAATATTATTAAAGCTGCAAAAACATCACAAATTATCACAGAAAGCTGCTACTCAGAGTTTCACGTTCCTGAATGTCTGAGAGTTTAGATTCGAGTACTCCGGTAGTTAAGTACTATTTTTTCCCACCCAGTTCCACATTTATGTGCTTACTTTGGTGTGTGTTTATATATGTATAAACATATATTTGTTATGAAATAAAAGATAATTGGACAAATATCTGGGTCGTGTTAGTTATAATTTTAAGGAGATACGTGACTGTTTGAGATTTAATTTTATTGACCAAAATCTACTCTAAACTAATTAGAAAACACTTCAAAATTCAGCGTATACACTACAGCATTGTTTATCAGAAACATATTCTTTTGCATTACCACTCAAAACTTTGCCCGCAATCGTGTTTCTTGAATAAACCAAACTGTGTATTAAAATATGTTCGTATATATTTCGATTTAGAATTTGTTTTGCTAGAATTTTGATCTGAAGCTGTATGATGAAAACTTCTGTAAATAGATTACGGTAAAGCTACCTAAATATAGCCTTCAACCACATCTACTTGGCGGATGTTGTTCGCCTAGTTGTCTTGCTGTATGCAAAGACGTCTAAAAACTGGTGGAACTATTCGAAAACCTTTATTGCATGACTCTTCGGAAATACAATATGTATCTATCTGTCTGTCTGTCTATCTCTCTGTTCATCTGTCTGTCGTTCTGTCTGTCATTCTCTCTGCCTGTTTATCAAGAACATCTATCTACTGAATCTATGTATCTATCTATCTATCTATCTATCTATCTATCTATCTATTTATCTATCTATCTATCTATCTATCTATCTATCTATCTATCTGACTGTCTGTCTATCTGTCTGTCTGCCCATTCACCTATCAAACTACATACCTACATATCTACCTACCTATCTGTATGTCTGTATGTATGTATGTCTGTCTGTATGCAAGGATGGATGGATGAATGGATGAATGGATGGATGAATGGATGGCTGGATGGAGGAATGAGATATCACTGTGTTACTGCTCAAAATTTGGCCTTCACTTTAACCATCCAACATGAGTTATTTACAAAAGTTATGAAAGTTAAAGGAATAATGTGTGTTCCTCTGTGCGTGTGTGAGTGTGTGTGTGAGTGTGTGTGTGAGTGTGTATGTATGTATATAAATGAATATACAATATAGCTTCTTTAGTCGTGGTTGTCTATTTTTATGAATATCTGTTCATTCATGTATTGCTTCCTAAATAGCACGGTGAACTGGATTCTATTCACATTCTAGGTCATTACCAATGCAGATTATTTTCATAGATTTACGATCTTTACGAGTAAGAATTTTACCATATTTTCTTTCATAAACTTGCTTTGTAACCAGAAATATCTACCAGAGATATTCTCCTGACATAAAAATAACCTACGTGCAATAGGGGTCTTTGAAGCGTTTTGTATTATTTAAGTTATGTTATGAATAACATTCGCATACCCATTTCATGTTAGCAATATATGTATTTTATACATCAGCGGTGGTTTTTCTCTTATTGTTCAGCTTCATTTCAGCCTTGATGAAGCAGATCAATCGTTATAGTTATTCAATTTTTAGCAGTCAATATTTTGAATATTATCTCGCATGTCCTTTATCTTTCTTTTTGAAGACGGTAGTGTGCGTGATTATAATAGTAGTTGACTATTATTTCTAGCATATCGAATGAAGATATTGATTCTTCTATCGTAAGATCAGAGCATTGTATACAACATTATGCCATATTTGCTGATGTATCAGATGCACCCGAGCATAAAAAACTCGAGCATAATATTTTTGCGGATAAAGATTATTTTCGTGGGAAAAAAGAAGCGAATTGAATGTTTCATCATACCCTCATACACCCGGGTATCCTATCCACAAATTTTGTTGCGCTTAAATATAAAAGATATCTCAGATATCAGCATATACGGTAACTTGTAGCAAAACATGTGAAATTTTCTCAAAATATATTGAATGAGTACGTTATAAACGATCATATCTTTTATAAACGAACAAATATTTTGAAAATAAAACCACTAAAACTCGTTACTCAGAGACGCTATCTGTTTGATAAACAAAATTAAGTGCTAATGATATCGGCAGTACAATTTTTGTCACATGCTGACTAATGTTATTTACTCAAGGTTTCACATTATAACGCTATCACAGACTCGACATTTATTTATCTTTCTCATTATTTGTATTTTTCTTTTCTTTTCTTCCATTCTCCCACATTCTCTTTTTCTCTCCACCTCTATATGTGTTTGCGTTTTTGTGTGTGCGTATATGTTCAAAATTGACATATATTTACACATACATACACACATGCATCCATATACATACATATATATATATATATATATATACACACATACTTTCATGAACACATATATACACACATATACAGACACATAGAGACATACATATGAGTTTGCGCACATGCGCCGACACATTTAGATAATACACAGACAGATATGCAGCTACACACATATACACACACATAAGCACGCACACAGACTCACATACACATATTTATATCTATATACAGACCCATAAAGACATACACGTACTCTCATGTACATACGTTGAAACAGATTATATACAAGCACTCATAACTAAACACATATACACAGACATACAGACACTACTATCATGTATCTTCATGAAGACACCAGCCAATGGGATTGACAGGAAGACTATATTAGAGAGTATATTCTACATATTACGCAGTTCATATTTTTGTCTATAGAAGAAGGAATCGCTTTTAATGAAGTTGTCAATTCTTTGATGTTGCCAGTTTCGCGAAATATTTCTCTTTGAAATTGTTTTGCATCTTGCAAATGTCTGTGATATATGACATTTCAACGTATCATTTATTATAGCTTAACCAAACATAACCAGCAATATTTTCTTGATTTATGATAGTTTCAAACTTTAACAGCAATACAACATTACCGGTTAATTTTCAAGAATAAGAAGGAAATAGTAAGACGTCCACGCCAATAATGAACCAATATTTTGCAAGCTTCTGTGATTCTCACAGAAATTATGAGAATGATTTGTAACATTCCAGTTCGACCAATAATGAGGCTCTATTAGTTTCTCTACGTAAATTGTTTATAATTTTCCCTCGCTCTACAGTTATAGCATTATGTTTTTGTGCAGCGGATGGGGGGGGATATTTATGATAAAGTTGAACCAAACGTACGCTAAATAGATCATTACAACTTGTACTTGTAGCGGCAGTAACCCGGGATGGCTTGAACCGGTTCCGATCAACCATTTTACACGTATATTTCTGTACGCGTCTGAATAGTTACTTGTATACGGGCTCAATATATGCCTACATATATATTTGACTGGAGGCGAAATGGCCCAATGCATCACGGTTCCGATTCCCAGACCGGGCATCGTGAGTGATTATTAAAAGCTCTACGATGCTGTACTCTTACACCACAACTTACTCTTACTCGTTCTTCCTGTTTCTGTTGTAGCTATATTTCAAAATGCCAGCCTTGTCATACTGTGTGTCACGCTGAATCTCCCGGAGAACTAAGTTAAGCGTACACGTGTCTGTGGACTAGCCTCTGTCCACATATCTTACTCTATTTAATATATATTCTTATCTTTTCCGTGTTGATATTTTCCATGTATCTAGATGCATTTCAACATAAACACATTCTTCATTTGAATAATTTCACGGAAGCTATGATGGGATGAACATGATTCCAGGTCTGACTGCACTGTATCTTACAACTGAGCGTGAAGCCCTTTCCTATGTTATTCCATTCATTTTATAAATACACAACACATACACACATATATAAATACACATATACATGCATCATTAATCCCCAAACAGTTTTTCTCCCCCTCCCCCTTTTTTTTTTTCATTTTCACTCTTTGGTTTTTTTCCTCTCAGTCCTTTGCGTTGAAGAGTGACGGCTTGAAACATCAAAGACGTTTCCATTTTCCCCGAGCGTTAGACTAATATTTCTGCTTGTTGTTCCGGTCTTCGATTGTATTCAATAAATTTGAACTCTATCTATCTATCTATCTATCTATCTATCTATCTATCTATCTATCTATATATCTATCTATCTTTCTCTCTCTCTCTCTCTTTCTCTCTCTCTCTCTCTCTCTCTATATATATATATATATATATATATAGAGAGAGAGAGAGAGAGAGAGAGAGAAAAAGAGGATGAGAGAGAGATAATTATAAACGATTATATTTATTATACAACATTATATATGTAAACACACGTGTATGGAGAATATCTGCAAAGAAATTAATTGCTGTCATGTGATCATTACTCTAAGAAATCGTCAACACACAGGCTCAGGAATGAGCTTCCATGTGGTCAGCCAACTTACTAGAGGTAGTCGTTGAAGTCCCTGATAACACAGCCTACAATTGATAGTTTAAACCTATATTTAGAAGTCGTTATGTTCACGAGACCAACATCTTTCTTGAAGGCCTGCTTCAGTATCCTATGAACAACCAAACAAGAATCTTCTAATGCGCTCGTGGAAATAAATTATCCAAGTATAACCGTCATCTTCACATTTGTTATCCCTTAGAGATAGGAAATTACTTGTCGAAGTCGGTTTAACGTTCTCTTTAATCAAATTTAATACCTTCTGTAGCTGACTTACATGTGTGGCCAAAAATAACAGACTTCGACATTGGTTCAACATTTTCACAACTATTGAAGTTGTTCGTTTCATTTTGTCTATTAATTCTAGCTTGGTTTTCTCAGAGTTGCTACAAACTGTTTGGACTAAAATCGAATTTACCAAAGTTATTAATGACATACCTTTTACATTTTACTTGTTTCAATTATTTGGCCGTGGTCATGCTGGTGCATAGCCTTATACCGTTTAGTCGAAAGATATGAATAAGCACTCCAAGGTACTCATTTTATATAGATCTCTCATGTAGGATCGCTAATGCCACGGGGACGTAAACAAACCAAAACCGGTTGTGAACGTGTGTAAATGAATAGTAGAATATACTTGCGAATGGTGCCACGCAGTGAGACAGAACTCGAAACTGCATGGTCGTAAAGCGAGGTTAATTACAGTCATGCCCGTGGAATTAAATACTTGAATATTGAATTAAAGGCTTGCCGCAAACGCAGGACATTATTCCATTCTCAAATTGACACCGTTCGCTACTGTTACACAGCTTAGGCAACCCTTCACGACTTGAATACGACACACATGATTTCTCAATACGCTATAGACTGATATGTCTATGTGTTGTTGTTGTTGTTGGCACTCCGTCGCTTACGACGTCGGGGGTTCCAGTTGATCCGATCAACGGATCAGCCTGCTCGTGAAATTAACGTGCGAGTGGCTGAGCACTCCACAGACACGTGTACCCTTAACGTAGTTCTCGGGGATATTCAGCGTAACACTGTGTGACAAGGCTGGCCCTTTGAATTACAGGCACAACAGAAACAAGAAGTAAGAGTGAGAGAAAGTTGTGGTGGAAGAGTACAGCAGGGTTCGCCACCATCCCCTGCCGGAGCCTCGTGGAGCTTTAGGTGTTTTCGCTCAAAAAACTCTCACAACGCCCGGTTGAAATCATATATATATGATTTCAATAACAGAATCATTTGTATAAGAATGTTTTGCCGTGTTCATTCTGGCTCTCTACGCACGTAATGCAAATTATATCAGCTTTACCTTTAATCAATGCTTGGTCGATAAATAAAACACTCATCCATAACTAAAGTTTATTCTCATGTTTCTCTCTTTTTCTCTCTGTTCAGGTCTAGTGATTGACGGATCCCAGCAATTTTAACAATAGCTTACAAGCAATGGATGCTTTCAATCATCATTATTTTCTCAAATAGCCACGGAAACTTTTCAAAATTTTGACACCGATTTATTGTTGCATGTTGATGACGGAAATCACTTCCATTAATTCTAGAAACGTACAAACATACTCACAAGGCCACACTCACCAAACGAAAAGTAGCACACAGACATACAGGCATAAACTTACACTCACACATATAATCTCACTGTTAGTCTGTCTGTCTCTCTGTCTGTCCCTGTCCCACTCTCCCTTTCTCTGTCTCACACACAGATACACACAGCGTTAAGCTATTTCAACATAATTCCGATTTATCGACAGTGAATGCTTCCGATTGGTTTAATTAAACTATCTTTAAAGGCATGTAACTTTCTTCTGGCGAAAATAAAGGAAATTTTAATCGTTTGCATGAGAATAGAACATTAAAAAAGAAATCTGGGAATCGAAACCGGGATCATATGACTGCGAGTCCACTGCCCTAACCACTGGGCCATTGCGCCTCAATGTATATGAGTATGTCTTCGGTATTTATTAATAAATAGGAAATAAAGTACTACAGAAATTACCTGACAAGCTTGGAACTGGACGTCTATCACATCACTGGATTTTCTGTACTGATTCAAATTAATACGGTTCTAACGAAGAATGCGTTTGATATTCAATATTAAAGAACTTAACATTTTTAAAATACACCATGCTCTACCAAGTGTACAGAAATGCTCACAGCAATGTATCTCATATATATTGTAACTACAGACACAAAAGATTCCTCTTTTGCTCCGGTGGACCTGTATAGCCATTTGATATTTAAAAGAAAAAATCCATTATAGTTTTATAACTAAATTTCATTAGAATTTGTACAAATAGAATTGTTAAAATATTTTGTGTATTGTAGTGTACAACGAATTTAATGCACATAGATTTTAGGAGCAAAATTTTAAATGAACTGCTTTTGAGATCCACTGGTTCAAAGGATAAAAATTAAATGAAGGCATTATTGAACATAATTTTATTTAACAGTTACAGGTACAAATTATTAAACTTCTAAAACAGAGTAAGTCTAACCGTTATCAATCCACTTGAATGCAAATTAAACGACTTATAGAATAATGTCTGTTTGCTTAATACACAATTATATATATGTATGTATATATATATGTGTGCATGTATTTGTATGTATATATGTACATATGTATCTGTATGTATATATGTATATGTATATATATGCATACATATACACGTATGTATATATATATATATATATATATATATATATATATAT
>NC_068992.1:19818183-19819298 GCF_001194135.2 Octopus bimaculoides
ATATATATATATATATATATATATATATATACATGTATGTATGTATGTATATATATATATATGTATGCAGACACAAACACGCATATACACACATACACATATACATATATATTTGTATGTAATTACTGCATTGCACAGTTTCCCAGGTATCTGGAAAACGGATTTTTGTAATGGAGTTGCATTAGTATAAACATAATTTCATATGCACAAACATACATATATGAATGGTTATGGATATCCATAAACGTAATCAGTCTTGCTATATATAAGAGGTGTTTCATGAATAGAAATAATTTCGCTCAACTAATAATAATAATAAAAATTAATCCCCAAAACTTTTGCTACTAATTACTTTCTCAGTGGCATCTGTTTCTACATATACTCTAAATTTGTTCGACTTTTGCCATTGATAAACTCTTGTGATTCTAGTGATCTCTACAATTTATGTCTGAAAACAATAATACACAAAATAATTTAGCTAAAGGAATAATTAAATAGAAATAAATATTAAGAAATTCAGCAGAAATAATGAACCAAAAAATATCACCCCAAAGAAACGAAAACGATATAAATAATTAATTAAATAAATAAATAAAGGAAAAGAAATGGAAGCGATTAATGTAACTAGTTTAAATGTAATATAATTCTAATTAATTTCTAGTTTATTGCTTCTGTTTCTTTCGGTTTACTGAGTCAGTAGATAGCTTCTAAATTATGTCTGTCGGCATTGACACAAAATCGAAACATTTTACTAAGCTCCACTTTATGTTGCGTTCGCCTTTCTCCATAGCGAGTAGCATCATTCTTTCTCATTTTCATATAACTCCTCCGCCTTCTCTCTTCCCGTCTCCATGTTTCTATCACCGTCAATCTGTCTCTGCCTCTGTTTGTCTGTCTCTCTCTCTCTCTCTCTTTCGGTCTCTCTCTGACCTCTCTTTATTGTAATGAAAAGCTAAAGAGAATCGTTATTTCATATTTTGCAACATAAAACTGTGATCAATCATTGTCGTTTTGAAGGTACACGTATCTTTTTCTCTATTCTTTTTCATATATCCAACCACAACAAAACAAAATGAATATTATTCTTCAAGTTGTTATATATATATATTTATATA
>NC_068992.1:19819356-19825103 GCF_001194135.2 Octopus bimaculoides
ATATATATACCCCTGTGAAAATTGATACCTACCAAATAAAGGTATAAATACATTCATATATACATACCTACACACGTAAACACACAAACACACACACACACGCGCGCAAACACGCACGCACACACACACACACACACACACGCACACACACACACACAAAAGCATACCCGCACCAACACAGACATATCTTCCTTCAATCGTTTCAGTTATTAAAATGCGGCCATGTTAGGAATCATCATCAAAGGTTTTATGTGGATCATAGCAAGGCGCACTTACATCAGTCTGGAAGTCGTTTCATCTGTCTGTAACTGTTGACTCAATTAAGTATCGTTGTTTTATGTAACAACACCGTTCTTGCGCTGGCACCGGTGATACTCATACAAACAAATGCACATACACTCATGCACACGCGTTCTCCTACACGTGAACAACAGTCACACACACACAGAAATACGAGCCATTGCCGAAAATTTTCTTACTTTGGTTAAAAGATAATACAGGGAGATTAGTTAAATATGATTTTATCCAACAGATTTCCCTTTCAGATTCACACACTTATTGCAGTTGTTCTTCACTTCTTTTAAGCCCTGTAAAGGAACTCGGTATTTTGGGCTTCGAACCAGGCCTTTCGCGACATCCTTTAAACCAGGTTTAAAGTTTTCATCACCCCTGGTATATGTACATGTGTGATGATAGGGTTACGCTTGAATTTAATGTGTGTGTGTGTGTGTGAATGTGTGTGTATGTGTGTATATGTGTGTGTATGTGAGCGTGTGCGTGAGTGTGCGCGTTCGCGCGTGTTTATGCGTTTCTTAATTTAAATGAGTTGAACCGAACACCACGAATCGTAGTCATTCGGCTGAATGCCCGCGTATATGAGCGCAGGGACGATTTACAGGACAGAATAGTTATTCCGGATATATAGCTGGCTGATCTCACCGTGTCAAGGTAAGCAACATTCCGAACTCTGACGTAGAATATCTGTTTACCAATGTTGAGATATGACAGAAAGAGTGATAGAGAATACAGACTACCGAAATGGGGTTCCTTCGAAGGATTTCTGTAGTGACGTTACTCAGCAGGATTTGAAGTTCGGAGATTAGTGGGTCATTCCCTGTCGATCCGCTACTTCTCCATACCGAGAGGTCATAGCTCTGGCAGAATTCTCACGCGATTAGAACGTCGTAGGAATGGTTCGCAAGAGAGATTCTTCAAGTTGAGCCAATAACTTGTCTCAGTTGGTCACGCCATCCAGAAAGTGCAATGCCAATTGCTATGGTAGGGCCCTTTGTAGGAGGCACACAAGGAATTTTCTCTCACGACCTTCCGGGATAGTGGGCTGAAAAAACAGATGGATGTGTTAAATAATGATTGGAAATACCTAGTAATATAATTTCGCATAGTGCCAAAGGAAGATACAAAACAAAAAAAGGAGATTAGTGGAAAGCGATACAACAAATATACCTTTTTACTACCAAGACTAGCAAATTATGAGGAAAAAAAACATGACGTAGGAGTTTTTATTTAATGTCTACGACAGACAACAGTGTTCTACGGGCTTATGTCATACATCAGGTACTGACGATAAACTTGTTGTAATGAATACATGGTAAGAAAACAACAAAAAATTAAATTGAGATTTAGGCAACTGTGCAAATGATATTGCAACTCGTATAAGAAACAAATCAAGTAATAAAACAGATATAATACATTGCGATAAACACATGAAGACTTACGATTATGGTATAATACTCAATGCGTTTTACGTAGATGAATGGCATACCGATCGTGAAATAAACGGATAAACGAAAACCTCGCCCGGCAAAATGTTAAATCAGTTACTCCGAAGCCAACGATATACAACGATATATAAAGATTAGATTGATTTACAAAGTTGATTGTAATACACCCGCATTACTTCATCCAGAAGATGAGACCTTAATTGTCTACAAACGCTGGTTAGATTTGGGAAGAGTAACTGTTCCAAGCAAAATGCAACGAAATCTTGCAATAGTATAAAAGCATATTGATGAAAACAGATAAAACAAATGCCCAATGGATAGATGATTTTCAGGCTACGCCTAACTTAACATAAATTTATATTTATATATATTCATCCATATCGATTTATATGCTGCTACAAGTAATTGTTTAAATATAAATAGGTGTATGTGTACGCATATATGTATACAAATGCAAGTGTTTGTATTTGTGCATGTTTCTGCAAATGTGAGTGTGTGCTTGTTTGTACGTGTATGTGCGAGACCCGGCGTTTAGCTGTTGCTAAAAGGAAACCCATAATTTTATGGAACTCTTTGAACTGTTACTTTATCGTTTGATATAGTTGAGAAGATAAAGTCTACTACTGACCCGGCTTTATAATTCTGAACGAAAGTGCTTGAGAGAGTAGAATGTTTGAAGCAGCTGTTATTGTAATGTGTCCACTATCACAGCCACTGTGAATGTGTTGTACAAACGAATATCATTCTAAGGTTACAAACACAACAATAATATGCAAAAAATATATACTACAAAGCAATAACATCTTAGTAATATTTTTCTTCGAGCTCTTTTGAACTGAATGGCTCAATGTAGCATAAAGAAAGATTGCAAGAAATAGAAATAAATTGTTGAATATAAAATAAAAAGAAAACATTAACAAGAAAACATGAAGAGTTGAAAGTAAATGGTGTAGTTTTGAACTATCGACAGTTGGCAGCAAGGTTCGACAACTATAACTGAACTTTATCTTTGCCTTGCCCTATTCTACGAAGAAAAAATACAACAAAAAGCAAGATCAATATCTTTAGTGGATCTTCTTGCAAATCTTGCTTTTTTTTTTCACCTGGATTGTCAACATATTAACATATTTAGTCTTGCAGCAGCTTTGATATTGTTATTTCACCCTTCTTTAATCAACGTTTTAAAGCGTGATAATATCAAAGGAATGAAAAGAATATTTTAAAAAATTGGAGAATCAATGAGAAAGGAAACTAACCACACACAACAAAGGAGATATTCATGTTAGCGATGTGCATATATCTTATTAGGGAATTCATCTGAAATAAATACTCTGCATCGTTCATACCTGTTCTGAAAGGAGTATTATTAGAATAAGTAATTTGAGCGTAATTGGGTTGAAAAAAAATGGGTCTTTGCCATCTTTTGTTCTTATCCTTTTCTACATACGTAAGCGATGAAGCTTTTGATGATAAGCATTCTACTCATGGTGGTTTCATCATTTTAGGGTCACCCATGTTTAAATTATTTAAAGTTCCAGGTCCGCGATTTTTAAACATGAAGTGTGCAGTTTGAGGGATGTCAAGCTGCTATGTCTCACAGATTGTGGAGCACCATATAAATGTAATGTCGTCAAAATATGTGGCAAAGTACCTTTTCTAGAAAATCATTATTATTATTATTATTATTATTATTATTATTATTATTATTATTATTATTATTATTATTATTATTATTATTACACAACAGATACCGTATAACTCAGATATTGTTAGGGTAATTTCATTCAGCCTAACAATATTTTCCACGGAAACCCAACCTTTGACACATTCACTCGACGAAAGCACTTCCTTCACTTCCAATAATGATAATAATAATAATAATAATAATAATAATAATAATAATAATAATAATAATAATAATAATAATAATAATAATAAAGGTGATGGAAACAGGGATCGTGAGGTAAGAACCTTAGCCCATGTAATAATGGAATTACTAAGCAAACAATAAATTAACGAGTACAAAATGCCAAAATGGAGCCACAGCAATCGTACGTAACTCCTACCAATCATACATAGTGCTCCAGTAATGTCATTAGCAAGAGCTGAAACAATTTACTTTATTTGCTGATGTGCATTGCTATCGATCCTCGACAACCAATTAAGAATTACTATTTGGTAGATGTTCCTGTCTAGTAATTGAATGGGAGCACCTTTCTCGGAATAAGCAGCACAGTTCACAATATAGAAACAGCACATAAATACATTTGAAGCTAGCCTCCGCATAAGTTACAGAAGAAAAAAAGGACAGAGGATATCTCGACGGTAGTCCCGAGTTGCTGTGTATCCGCGTCAGTGACCAGATCGCAGTTCATGCGACGAAAATTTTGACACCAAATTTTTAAGTTTTTTTTTTTTTTTTGAATGGCTGTAATTGTTTTAGTTTCAATCTGCTCTCAGATCAAATTGCTTGACAGACATGCACATCTCCAAAGGTTCTGACTATACTGTCTGAAGATAATAGAGGATAGACATAGGTTTACTTCGTTGGTCATAGGTTTACTTCGTTAGCGTTGACACAAAATTATAGCAGAAACTGCATTAGTGGCAGCAGTTGCAACAATAACATAAGAAAAGGAATGCTTCTAACTTATGGTTATGCCAACGTTGAATCTGTGGAAAGTAAAATTAACAGGGCTATATTTTCATTTGGTGGTTTTAACAGAATAGTGAATTATCGGTGTAGTTTCTAACAGCGTAATACTGTTATTGGATAAGCAAATAATACACGATTGTATACCAGAGAGTTAGATTGGTTCCGTAGACATTATAATAAATCTTCTGGGCGGTAAATTTATTGCAACATGTAAAAAGAACGAATACAGTAAAATAAACAGAGGTCTAGTGTTTGAGTAAACGCCATGTTGTGTTTAGTTACATCACATCTTAGAGATTCTTTGTGTAGTAATGTTGGCTTCTATTTCAATCACCACCAGAACTAGAATATACTGAGACCAATTTCATTTCATTGGCTGCTCATTTTATTTGTACATAACTATCGTTTAGCTAAATCCATTAATATATGAAATGTTGTGTATATGTGTGTGTGTGTGTGCTCGTGTGTTGAGCGTGCATGTACGCGCTTATGCGTGTCTGTATATGTGTCTACTCTTGCCTTTTCATGAAAAGTAAATGGTGTTTATCACATATTTTCCGGTCGTGTTTCAAGATTAGGCCAATTTCAATTGCATCTCGAATGTTTTAGTTAACGAAAAAGTTACAAAATATAGTCACCGCTCTTAAGCAAATTTTATAGCTTTCAATAAAGTTCAATAGCCATTTCGCAGCAGTTATTGATGTTGTTTTGCTCGACTATATTTTAGCCAACAAATATTATCATATGTATTCTAAGCATAACAATATTATTACTGTGTGTATTCACAAACGTATGGTTATTTTTTTACATACCATAGTATGAGATTTGAGAGTGCAAAGACAATCAATTTCAGCATAACAGATCAGGGAAACGCATCGCAATTTTATACGCGCGCGCACACACACCCACCCACACACACACACATTCACTTATTCTTTTAATCTTTAAGAGGTTTCAGTCATTTGACTGCGGCCATGCTAGAGCGGCACCTTAAAGGATTTCTTCTGTGGACTTGTTATCTGTAAGACTAGCACATATTCTACCGGTCTCATTTGCCGAACCGCTAGGTACCGGGACATAAAAACACAAACATCGGTTGTCAAGCGGTGGTGGTGGGACAAATACAGACGCAAAACACACATGCACAAAAACATACATCCATATATATATATATATATATATATATGACGGGCTTCTTTCTGCTAACGTATGCCAAACGTACTCAGAAACCCACAAAGCTATAGTACGATAGTAGAAATCGAATGTCCAAGATGCCACGCAGTGTGACTGAACCCATGATCATGTGTTTGGAAAGCAAGCTTATTACCACACTTCCACGCCTATATATA
>NC_068992.1:19825858-19826489 GCF_001194135.2 Octopus bimaculoides
ATATATATATATATATATATATATATATATATATATATATATAGACACATATGTATTCATATATGCATATATATATTTATATACATATGTATATACATAAATATGTATGTATACGTATGTATACGTATGTATATATGTATGTGTGCTGTTTGTGTGTAGTGTGTGCATGCATGTGTTTGTATGTGTGTGTGTGTGCGTGTATCTTTAACTCGGGCTATATGTAACTTAGGTTAATTCCAAGATTGCAATGGTGAAGTCTCTGTTGTCCTTTCAAAATCGGTTCAATTATGAAACGGCAGAATAGAATAATATTAATTGATTGCATAACTATTTAATCTATTAATGTTCTCGCAGATTATTTTGAAATCCAATCAAATGCTAGTGAACCAATGCCACTGAACCAATGACCATTACCACTGTGATCCCATATGTGTGTGATAGTGTATATGTATGTATATATGTGTATATGTTTATATATATATATACATATATGTATATATGCATATGGGTATATATATGTGCATGAATGTATGTGTATATATGTATATATATTCATATATATATGTGTGTGTGTGTGTGTGTGTGTGTCCGTCAGTATATGCATATCTAGCAACTTACCTATATATATATA
>NC_068992.1:19827039-19828515 GCF_001194135.2 Octopus bimaculoides
TATATATATATATATATATATATATATGTATATATTCAACGCAATCAAGAGAGATTCGTATGCCAAGTTATATCTCACCTCTATGAGGACAGTACTTACCTTTTTCAGAAATGTGAAGGGTTTTAGTTTAACATTTAAATTATTGCTCGAAAATGTTAAGTGTAATGTAAACTGTTAAGTGAAATGTAAAACGTATTTGATTCCAGTGAAGAATCAAGCAATAAGACTAACTAAAATTTGTCGTCGTATTTTAGCAGAACTAAGAGAATTTAAACAATGTTGTGAAGCAGATATTGATTTTTATGAGCTGCTAACGTTAGTACTGCAGATATTGGTTGAACTCTTGTAAATATAGCTGCTACCGCTGCTGCTGCTGCTGCTGCTATATTTGTTTATGTTGTTTTCTATTCCTTCATTATGAGGAGGAGGAGGAGGAGGAACAGGATGAGGAGGACGACATCGATAATCATCATTATTTTCATCATCATTACTATCATCGTCATCAAAATCACCACTAAGACCGTCATCATCATAATCCCCATCCCCACTGTCTCCGTCATTGTCATCATCATCGTCATCAAAATCAACTTTGTCGTCATCACCACCACCATCATCATCATCATCATCATTATCATCATCATCATCATCATCATTATCATCATCATCATCATCATTATCATCATCATCATCATCCCCACCACTACCACCATATACGCATGCTCTCACACACACAGACACACACACGACCTCCACAAGCACCGTCAACATCATCATCATCATCATCATCATACTCATCATTGTGTCTTTGAGCCCTTTTCTCATTTTTCATCTCATCTCTCCCCACCTCATCGTCATCGACGTCCTCCTCGTATTCTCCTCATCCTACTTCTTCTTCTACTACTACTACTACTACTACTACTACTACTACTACTACTACTACTACTACTACTACTACTACTACCACTTCTACCAGCACCACAACTACATGTCGGTGCATATCATATTTGTCTTTTTGTCTTTAAAATTTGAATAAAGAATTATAACGATTGCAACATATGCAAGCGAGTATAATATCAGGTATAGAAAAATAGCTGGCTGTATCAATAAAGATTTCGCTCAATTCTTCTCCAGGAAAACACCGCAACAGTGAATACCATACGCATTACTTTGGCTGTCAAGGGAATCTTTATAAACGATTCACTGAATTTGATTGGCTTTCAAAGTCCTATTCTTTTCCTAAATTTTATTCACAATTTTACAAAGTAAACAAAACCTGATTTCTTTGTAATCTAATTAGATTTTGTATAAACGTCAATAAAATATAACTGAAAATCGATCATGTTGTTTTCCGGTATCATTAAGTCTATTTTCATTAGCATCTTTTTGGCTACAAATGATTTATGGAATTTAGGGAGAAACTGTGTTTTGAGAAAAAGAAGTTAGAAATATCAAAAAAATAAATGTTTTTTTTTTTGG
>NC_068992.1:19828525-19833886 GCF_001194135.2 Octopus bimaculoides
GGGGGGGTAGCTTTTCTATTTTCTGGAATCAATATACTGAAAATGTGGTATTTTGTTTTAACTAATGGGCTTGTGAGTTTACTGACATGAAATATTCTCTTTGGCGGCCATGAACAAAAACATGAAACACATCGTATGATAATCTTCTCCATCGATATTGTATATTGTTTCTAAGATCTTTACTTTGCATTCATGCAAAACAAAATACCTTAATCTGAGCGATTGCACGTGAATAGGGGCCTATGAATATAAATATTGCATCAGCGTATGAATGTAAAACGTATGTTTAAGCTGATTTATTTTGTTTAATCACATTTTATTGTAATCAATTATCGTCATAAATAGGCACATGTTTGGTTTCGTGGTTAAGAATCTCTCTTTACAATATTTGGTTCCGTGTTCAGTTCCACTGTGCGGCAACTGTCCATGAGTTATCATCTACAACGCCGGGACGATTAATGACGTGAGTGAATTTAGTAAATGGAAGCTGCGTGGAAGCCTGTCTCTCCAAACACCTACCCTCCACCCACATCACATACATATTTCCGGACCGATAAAATTACATACCAGATCTTGGGATCGATATAATCAAATCAGAACGTAAAGACGGACGAAATGCCACTGAGCATTTTGTTCGGCGCGATACCGATTTTCCCAGCTCAACGCCTTACATTTCATTCATACCATTAGTTTCAAATTTTGGCACAAGGCTAGTAAGTTTAAGATGGAAGTAAATTGATTACATTGACCATGGTAATTGACTGGTACTTATTTTATCAACCTCGAAAGAATGGATGGCAAAGTCGACATCGGTAAAATTTGTACTCCGAATGTAAAGACAGCCGAAATGCCGGTAAGCATTTTGTCCGGCTCGTTAACGATTTTGCTAGCTCGCCACCTTTAGTTATTTCATAATATTATGAAAAATAGGAAGAATTATTACTGAATTGGAATGTCTGGATATATTGCATGGTTTAAGTAATGCCATAATATTCGAAATTCTAGTGTAGCCAACGAAAAATGAAATATATAGTGTAATTGTTATCTTGCACTTAGTATAGAATTATCGCTTGAAGCAAAAGCTAAGAGGAGAAACCACTAAATGGATCTCTAATACAAATTACATGTAACCGAGCCTGTAGGCGATGTTTTAAATGTAATGTCAAGATGAAGTCGGTGAAGTGGCAGAATGGTTAGCACACCAAGTAAAGTGCTTAGTAGCATTTTACTGGTATTTACGTTCTGAGTTCAAATTCGACTGAGATCTACTTTGACTTTCATCCTTCAGGGTCGATAAAATAAGTACCAGCTGCTGAACTCTGGGGGTCGATGTAATTGACTTACCCCATTCCCTGAAATTGTTGGTTTGAAGTTTGAGACCAACATCAGTGTCTAGATGGAACAACATTTAGAAACGTTCTCCTTTATATTTGTTGACATAAAAAAGCTCAGGAATATTTTGCATTTTATCTTGTATATTTCTAAATAAATGAGATGAATATTATGTTTGATCATTCTAAAATAGATAAAATACGTTGTGTGCCCCTTGAGCCGTAGTTGCTGTTGAAGGCACGCTAACCCACACGCTTGCTCTGACAGTGTTTCATTGTTTGGAGCCGCACACAGAAGCATTACTTAACCTGCTGGAACATTAGGTCGTTGGACAGCCACGCCTGCGGACCGTCGTTAGATGATGTCAGTACTCATTCGTAGGGCCCGTGGGAAAATCATTAGTCAGAGCCGGCTGAAAACATCCCTGTTGAATACTGCAAGTACGAGTTGGCTGTGCACCTTGTGGTCTACTATCATAGGGGAGACAAACACTCCTACATTAAATTATGTTGAGATGGGTTTAAAGAATTGGAGCATACGCCGAAAAAATAATACAGAGTATAATCATGAAATTGCTTTTATTTTCTACACATTACAAAGATCTTGAAGCTTCCAGTCGTTGGTTATTCATGTCATACTTCACAAAATTCAATTTAACCTGCACCTGTCTTTTGTGTTATAAGAGCAGCATAGATTGTTCTAATACCGTAAATTCTCAATTGTATTTTAGTACGCGACTTACGTTAGGGTTTAGGCTTTTAGGGGTCTATGGATATATATAAGAAGCCATTCTAGAATCTATTTGATTAACATGTCTCGCTATCTTGTTATATTCGTAGAGACGACAAAAAAAACAAAAAGAAAAAAAAACAATGGTCGTGTGAGTGGAAAATAATATGTTATCTAAATTCGTGTTTATCTTCCTTCCCAATTAATACTATCTTTTCACTCTACATTTAGCTGGCAAAAACATCAAAGTAAGCAGAAATAATTTAAAGTTCATTAGTAACAATGATGTCCAGCGATATATTTTTTTATAGTTATCTAGTTGCAAACAGATTCTTAAGTATACGTATCTAAGATCATTAGCGTATACATTCACTTACACTAACGTGAGCGGAACATCAATATAATTTATTGAAATTCATTTATATACTGTAAATCAAAAAAAGAGTATCCAAACCGGCGTTAACTATTCATTAGAAAAACTATTAGTCTCTAGAGAAGTAATTGGTATTGCGTTAAGTACATGATATATTGTACATTTAATAATCACAATTTTCTTCACTTCAGATATCGTACAAATTCTCTATAAATCCCTATACCAGACGGAAGCTTTTAGTTGAAGGTGATCAATATTGTAGAATATACTACGACATTATTTATAAAATTAGATTACTTGTTATCGCTATTTGAAACTAGTAGTTATGTTAGAAATAATCATTTGGAGACAAAATGGAATGTGGAAAAACGAAGCTTTAATACTTTATTCGATGGTAACTGATACAGCATTTAAAAAGATCTTAATAGTCTTGTAATGTATTTGATGAAAAACAAAAGCAACATAAAATTTCAATTCATTTTAATTGAAGCTTCCAATGGCGCATTTTAAATTGAATGTATAATAATACGTCTAGAAGAATTTGTGATACCATAGAATAAGCTGAAGTTACTGAAAATTAAGTACTTCAACGATGTAACAAGATTAAATTACTAAAATTGTTAGAAAGGCATAAAGACCGCAACGACATATATAACTGTACTCTGACAATTGATATTTAATATCCAGAATGTATTCTGTGACATACGATTCAGTTCTTGATTTAAGGAAAAACAGTTTACATCGTATCTCATTTAATATTACCTTAATCCTGTAATGTAGAAACATTCCACTCCTTCTTAAAAAAAATTAAAATGTTCGAAAATTCTCATTTTTCAAATTTTATTTCGCCTTTGAAAATATGAGGCTCTTCAATATTAAGAAAATCGATATTATGAATAGTCTGCCCAAGTTATGTGCTCACGCAATAACCATTATCATAAATAGGTGTTCTTAGTTGAAACGGGGAAAAAGAGCCAACTTTACATTACAGTTTTGGGGAATAAAAATTTCACTTTAGCTGTACAATAGAAAACAAAACAATACTTTATATATAGAATGGAGAATAACCTCAGACAAGAAGCAACAAGGGAGTCGCATTGTGTACATTTTTATTCGTGTTACTTTTGCCATTTGGATTGGCATAAGTAACTATCGCGTTCACCGTTTCCTTCCCCAGTTCCTTTTCTAAATTTTAGTGCGTAAGTACCTAGACAATGCTTGAGTTAGAAATAGATGATATTATCATACTTTTTACTTGGTGAATAATTTATGTTGATTCCTTTAGATAATTTGTTAATTCCCCTTCACATACATCAATAAACATCGCTGGGAAGTGCCTAAATGTCATTCTCAACTTGACTACACTCTTTGTTCTTTTTTCTTATTGACACCATTAATACTTATTTAATATAACTCAAGAGCGGCGGAGTGATAGGAGCGTTAGAACAGTGAAGTGGAATAATAAACACTATTTACTACGTCGATTATTTCATGTCCTTGTGAAGGTAGGGGATGTATTAAATGATTTGAACAATGACCTACACATCCCTTATTCCACATGGAGTCAATTTACATATTGAGACATTTGCATTGATCAGTTTTCGAATGCATTGATAAAACTCTGAATGTCAATATTGTTTTTTATTATAATATGATACATAGATACAAAAATACGTTCACACAGAACATACATACTCCACCGCCTACATTTTCTCTCCGAAGAGTGGCCACTAAACAGCGGAACGATCGTGAGGAAACTGACACTTTTTTTTACCACATTTTTAAAGTAGAGTTTGAATGCTATTACTAAGACATACATACATACACAAGTAAGAAATAAATAATTTTCTAACTTCAATAAAGTAATCGATTAATTAATGACTCCATTAAATCTATCACAAAATATTACTTACTGATATTTTTATTTTCTATACCTATACCAGAATAATTAAATGGTAAATTTGATTTATAAGCCATGGATTATTGGTGGCTGTAAATGACAACAAAATCCATGCAGGTCATGGATTAGTTACCATAGAGTTTCATTTTTATATTTAAGTACCAGAACACTGTTTCGCATTCCTAGAATTAAGTAAATTCAGGTCAAAAGGAGAAGTAATAGAAAGGAAGGCGATGAGCTAGCAGAATCGTTAGCACAATCGTTAGCCTTTCATTTTACTATGCCTTTCATTCTTTCGCGGTCGATAAGATAGAGTACCAATTTAGCACTGGTTAGTCGATTGCGTCAATAACCCTCCTCTATCAAAAACTTCAGGCCCTATGACTATCGTACAATGAAAGCAAAAGTGTAAAATAAATTTAATATCTTCACGTTTTGTCTGTTTCTGTACTCTTTCTAACACTCCACTGCATCAGGAATAAGAAGAATAGTACAATATATTCACAGACTACCAAGTCGGTTTAGCATTACATTTTTATATTAGTATTTACAACCACATCAACTAATAAACAGATTCGCAATCGATTTTTAAAATCTTGACTGAAATATTGGAATTCTTGAAATTTCAATAACTTCTTTGATGTAACAATAGAGAAACTCACTTCTTTGTGGCTGGGATAAAACCAAAGATTATATATTATTTGATGATATTTTTAATCATAAATTTGGATAGGACATATTCATTCAAACCTCGAATTTCTAGTAATTAATGACCTAAAACAGAATGTTATCATCAAGTACAATAACACTATACAGCTATGCATACATACAGGTATACACATATACACACGCATATTCACACGACATGTATACATACAGGTGTAAATATGTACGAGAGAATATTCATACGTACATACGTACATATGTATATATATATATATATATATGCATAGATATATGTGTATATGTATATATATCTATATCTATATCGTACATATATATATATATATATATATATATATATATA
>NC_068992.1:19833982-19837442 GCF_001194135.2 Octopus bimaculoides
ATATATGATATATATATATGGGGGTGATAGAAAGTCTGGGACAGTATGGGAGACAATGACACATGTATACAATTTTGTATATAGTCTCGCTTACATAAGCATACATATGTAGGTATCTATGTATATATACACATACAAACACGCACACACACATGTATATATACATATTGTCATATTATATATGTATATATATATATGTGTGTGTGTGTGTGTGTGTGTGTATGCGTGTGTGTGTGTGTGTGTGTGTGTGTGTGTATCTGTGTATATATGCATTTGTCTATGTATGTCTGTGCGTGATTGTATGATACTGTACGTCCAGGTTCATTCAGACACATATAACGATAATAATTCACTATTTATTGCCTCTAATGTCTGCAGGATTTCCTATAGCTAGGAACTGAACTAGAGGTTAAAATAAAATCAATGTCTTCTGACCAACAAAAGGGGACACAATTAGTTTATATATGCGGCATTGGAAATAGTCACTGTTTCATGCTATCTCGTCGTTTATTGCTTCAGCTTGAAACACAGTGAAACGCTGGTTTGATTTATTCAAAAATACTATTTTATTTGAAAGCATACTGCGTCAATCTAATGTTTAGTTCTAAGAGCTATCGATCTGTTCTACTGCTATCAACTAAAGTTCTCTCTCTCTCTCTCTCTCTCACTCTTTTGTTTTTGTTATACCTATATTGCTACAAGTGTGGACGTAAACTAAATTTTTACATAAGTCCTCGCCATAAGATAGGTCAAGTTTTAAAAGGAATGTTCTGTGTATATGTTATTTACGCTTTGTCATAAATATTAGCAACCTAAGTTAAATACAAGATCGAATACGTTAGAACAGACCCACTCACTAATTCTGTTAAACTCTATGTTATCCGACACAAAATTTGAAGCCGACTTGTTGATGATTATGTGGGTGTTAGCGTATCCACGTAGAGATTACTATGCAGATTTTGTTTCGATTTTTAATTACATGGAAGTATAATTTACTTAATGTTTTTGACAATCATATCTCGATATTTTGTGAACATTTTACTTTATATAAATCATGGAATAACTCATTCCTCATTCTTGTAAATAACGTTTCTGACTATAGAAAATATTGATTGCTGTGGCTTAGAGACAAGTTAAAGATATTCCGTGACAGATTCTTGGACAAATGCTATTGGCAACTTTTGAGAGGATTTTATCAGCGCTACATATAAAACCTCAGTCTCGATCTACAGATAACAGTTTAAAATAACGAAAAATATGTCAAAAATTAATATCAAGTATATAATGAAATTCATTGATTTTACCGACGTAAATACTTCTACATGAGGCGAAAATATCGAATCGACTAGTAATTTATGCAAATGTATGAGTATGGTCAAATATAATTTAATTTATGTGAACATAACGAGTATGTAATCTATATGACCATAGCACCTCTATAATTGATAGCATTAATACGTATCTGAATATCTAGTCATCAGCACTGTAGGTATATGAATTTAGTGACTAAATGTGAAAATATATGAGGAAACTACGCGTAGATAAACAAATATATTAGAGGCAGACTTTTTCCTTCTTTAGAAAATATATGTAAAAACCGACGGGGATACGTACTTGCATACCTGCTACCATTTCAATGTTGTGATGGAATAAATGAAACGATTTCAAATGAAAAAAAAAAAGAACAAATTGAGGCTTTTATTGAATAACGCCATATATCATTCACCGCACAGTCAAAAATATTGAAAAGACGTGTATGAATTCAGTATTGATTTCCATTTTAAGTATATATTGGCATTAATTCTAATATAATTAAATTTGATTATTTCCAGGATAAGACTGCACTGAATGTAAATATGACAAAAGACTGCAAAATTTCATGAAAATAAAACACAAAATTATCGATTATATAATACATACATATAAACACAAGCACCCAACTACACACATATACACACAGAGTGTATATACATATATACTTACATACACACACACACACATACACACACACGCACACACACAAACATACGCACATATATGTATGTGTGAATGTATGTATGCATGTACGTATGTATGGAACATTACATACTCATATACAACAATATATGCACCGATATTAACCGAATATTCAAAACCAGTCTCGCCTCTACTCATCAGCGAAATGCTATATCACAAGCACTACCACCACTGCCACGAAGATTATCGTCACCGCCGCCGATACTGCCACCACTTTCATCATTACAAATACAGCTATCGTCTGTAATAATCAGCGTACACCTATTACAAATATATCGCCGTTACAACCGGTATTCTCCATTCATGTCTGTCGTGATCATGTTGCTCATGTAATACTTTACTCGAACACTTTTACAACAATGTTCAGGGTTTTGCTTCTAATAAGCGAACGATATTAATTTGGTTTAAGAAGGGATTCAAAGCCAAAAAAATGTTTGGTAACAATAACCTGCTTATAGTATTTGTCGTAAGACTATGGAAGACGTAAGCGTGAATATGTTTGAATATCTGATCGGCCATTCTGGTTTATAGCATGAGAGGAAAATTCGGCCATGTTTGATGAATGCTGCAATTTGATTTAGATTTGTCTTATTTTTCTAACAAGAGTATATTCATCATTCTCTGTAATAGCAACTCCACTTTCTCTGTATGTACGTGCATATATGTATGGAATGCAAATATATGATGTAAATATTAAGTCAAACACGCTTTCGATAGATAATGATAAGTGCTGACATCGACACACACACATTTATATATATATATATATATATATATATATATATATATTTATACATACATACATATATATATATATATGTATGTATGTATGCATGTATGTTTCTATGTACGTATATATGCATTGTGGTACTTCTCCGATGTTCAGTGATGAATATGGAGTCGTTGGATCAACTGCTTTGCGTGCTCCTGAACTTACATCTATGAAAATTCCAGTAATGTGTACCATTACCACTATTCACTGACAGAATCACCATGAGAAAGTGTGACAGGTCTGTACATTTCAATGAGAGGTACAAACTATTCGACAAGCTTCTATACATTGTCTGGCTAACCAATTGCAATCACAAGATCTAGGTCGACTTATAGCTATATAAAAATTGCATCGTCCATGATGACATGCATGACATGCATTGAAATAGAGTACATATCTCGTTGTTTCAAAACAAATATTTGAACCATCCGTCTATACTTGAAACATGAATAATGCAAACTGTACAATTATGTATTTGAAAGCTATGATCGAAGTGCGCAGATTTAGTTGTAAAAAAGCGTAGTCCTCAATTAGATAAACTGTTAAAGGAATGCTGATTTCTATCGGTATAATTTTCATTGATCAGAGTTCTACCACACCTTTCATATACCAAAATAATTTTCAGTCTGAATTCACTCCCTTCTCTCTCTCTCTCTCTCTCTGTATGTATAT
>NC_068992.1:19839644-19846075 GCF_001194135.2 Octopus bimaculoides
ATAATAATAATAATAATAATAATAATAATAATAAAAAATATTCAGACAAATACATAACAAAAACACCAGGACTTACAAATATATATAACATACAGAAAATTGCACTACTGGGTACTGCACACATTCTACGCAAAACACTTTCAATACAGTAAACATAAGAGTACCACAGCAAACCACAGCACATACCCAAGGCGCACAGAGCTGCGCTCGGTAGTGAAGTGAAAGCACGTTATAAAAATAAAACTACTGAATAATAATAATAATAATAATTAACAACCTGATTCAGTACAAAGCAGTGGCTCTCATGGCTTCTCATCTTAACTGATTGGATGTGTTATCATGTACATGTGTTGTCTTGGTATAATAAATGGGCTACAGCACCACAGATTCGCTTGTTAGTTGTCTGACCTTAACCAGTTGAGTATATCCCTCAATGGCTGAGGCTATGTGCATGTCTGATCATGAACTGAAGTAGTGCGGGGAAATATAGCCATGTAAGGAGAAAAATTTGGGCGGGGTTGAACAATTTACCTCTAGAAACATGGGTGTTTCGCTCATCATACTTAAACAAACCACATTCAGGTAACTTTTGAGCGGAACGGGCTAATCGATGTGAAGAAAATTCTAACTTGGATGGCGTACGCATTTCCCTCACTCGAAATAATAATAATAATAATAATAATAATAATAATAATAATAATAATAATAATAGTTTTTACTTTAGTCACTAAGCCTGAAATTTGTTGGAGGGCACTAGTCGACTACTCGAACCCAGTGTTTCACTCGTACTTAATTTATCGATCCCGAAAGGATGAAAGGTAGAGCCGACCTCAGCGGAATTTGAACTCGGAACGTAGCGAAGAGCGAGATACTGTTAAGCATTTCGTCCAGTGAACCAACGATTCCTCCAGCCTGCTGCATTCAACAAGAACAACAAATGCGCTGTGTTTTTGAGCAAGGTATTCTACTTCACCTTGCTGCAGTCCCCTCAGCTGGAAAAAAATGAGTTGTAGCTGTAATTCAAAGGGACCAGCCTTGTCACATTTTGTGTGAGGTTGAATAATAGTGATGACAACAACAACGCAAATAATGTTTCCTAAGTTTTGGCAGAAGGCCAGTATCTTAGAAAAGATGTGGGAACAAATTAATTTCATGGAATCCAGTACTTCAAAGGAACTTTATTTTTCGACCACTAAAAGAATGAAAGGCAATATTCCACTTGCTTTTTTGCACGGATTTGAACTGAAATCGTAAAGCGCCAGAAGAATTACTGCTGAGCATTTTGGCCAATATTCTAATGATCTTGCATTTAATAGTAATGTTAAGAGTAATAATAATTTATCTTCTCCATACAGATCACCACCAAACGGCTTCATTATCATCATCATCATCTTCCTCAACATTTGTGATGATATAATACCTCAATGAAAGATTTCACTGCGGAAACAACCACCACCACCATCACCACCACCTTTAACATCACTATTATCGTAGTCCTCGTTGTCACTGTTCTTCTTTTTGTCTTGCTTCTTATCCTACTCCTCCCCTCCTGCTCCTTTTCCTTCTCCTCCTGCTCTTCCACATCGTCATCGTGGCTGTTGTATCATCGTTGTCTCCATCCTACTTTTCATCTTTCCTTTTGTCAGTACAATTGTTGTCATTGTCAACGTGTCTGTCATCGTCATTTTCCTTCTCGTTATCGTCATCATAACCACCATCGTCATAAACATTAATACAAACAGCATCATTCTGAAAATTATCTTCAAATTTCTGAATAGCTGCAATAAAATCTAAGAACCTTAAGAAAAAAACAACAACAAAAGAACAAACATTAAAAGCAAAAAAAGAAGCTATAATATCACACCAAAATAAAGAGCAAAAAAAAAAGACAAATATCGTAATAAAAAAAAAATAATGAAAACAATGTAATGAACAAGCAGCAAGCAACAACATCAAACATAAGAGCAAATGCGAACGGAAGAAATAGGAATAATTATGTAAGAGTTACTGCTAACATTTTATTAACATTACATTTAATTAAAACGACTTCAACAGCTACCGACAGAACGTTAATATGTGTGGTAGCGTAAATAACGTACACGTCTATGACAGCAGAGCTTCCGTCACTGTTGCTGCTGTTGCTGCCAATAACCACAACAGCAGCAACAAGCGAACATCAACAATGGTTTCAAATTTCGCCACAAGGCTAGCAGTATTGGTCTGAGGTGGGGTAGGTGTTAAATCGACAGCAGTGGTACTTTCGTCGATTGGTACTTACATTGATACGGGTACGATAAAGGATGACATCGCCTTCGGCGGAATTTCACCTCAGAACGTTAAAAGCCGTACGGAATTGCTGCTATGTACATCTTTAACAGTGGAGGCGCAATGGCCCAGTGGTTAGGGCAGCAGACTCGCGGTCATAGTATCACGGTTTCGATTCCCAGACCGGGCGTTGTGAGTGTTTATTGAGCGAAAACACCTAAAGCTTCACGAGGCTCCGACAGAGGATGGTGACGAACCCTGCTGTACTCTTTCACCACAACTTTCTCTCACTCTTACTTCCTGTTTCTTTTGTGCCTGCAATTCAAGGGGTCAGCCTTGTCACACTGTGTCACACTGAATATCCCCGAGAACTACGTTAAGGGTACACGTGCCTGTGGAGTGCTCAGCCACTTGCATGTTAATTTCACGAGCAGGCGGTTCCGTTGATCGGATCAACTGGAACCTTCGACGTCGTAAGCGACGGAGTGCCAACAACAACATCTTTAACAGTGAAAATAGTTTAAAATTTTGGTATAAAAGCCAGCTGCTTTAGGTGGAAGGAATTAGTTGTTCACATCAAGCTCAGTTCTTGACTGGTATTTTACTGACTCCAAACCTATGGAAGTCAGTGTCGAAGTCGACGGTGTTTGAACTCAGACAGTAAAGCGTCTGAAGAAGTACCGTTATACATTTTGTCCGACGCGTTAACGTATCTGCCAAAATGCCAATCAAATAATCCTTTCTACTACAGGCACAAGGCCTGGAATTTTTGGGGAAAGGATAGTAGATTAAATCGACTCCAGTGTTTCACACTTGTACTTAATTTATCGACTCTGAAATGATGAAAGGCAAAGTCAACTCCGGTTGAATTTGAACTCATATCGCCGATTAAATAGTGGCTTCAAATTTTGGCTTCTGCCAAAGGCAAAGTCGATGAAAGGCAAAATCGACCTCGGTGAAATTTGAGCTCAGAACGAAAAGACGGGCGCAATGTCGCTAAGCAATTTGTCCGATGCTTTAACGATTTTGTCACATCGCCGATTGAATAAAATAACACTGATTATTGTAGAGTCAAGGCCTATGAGTTTGTGGGAGAGGGATAGCTTTACGTAGGGTTTGACAATGATATGTGAATATCATTGTGTCTCCTTGTATTAATATTATTATACCTCTTCAAATTGCAACATCACTGCTTCCAGTTAGTTAAACCAGAATACTTCAGTTACTCGATTACATACACACACGCGCGCACATGTATACACACAACCCTCCACAAATTAATCTTGCTCTGATTTCACAAGTAGTTATGTTATGAGTTAACAAGAAATAAATGTTTGCATACATATGAATTCAAGTACCGTTCGTATTTGTAAAAAAGAACGTCTAATTTCATTTGTTATGCGATTCATATATTATTAGCTTCGATATTGTGAGAAAAATTTGAATGTATAGAATAAAAATTGTTAAATTGTAAAACACACATTGAAATAATGTGCAACAGAACGTAAGAGAATAAAAAGAACTTTGGAAAGCAAAACGTATCTAAAAGAGTGGGGCGGGTCATTTTGTAACAGTTTTCTTAAACATTAGTATATCAGTGATGTAAGCAATTGAAAATGTAAAAATATAAATACAATTAGATTCGAAGAAAGGACAAAGGAAAAGATAGGATGGTGAAAATAATTAAATAAGTGAAAAGAGAAAGAAATATTGTGAATATATAATATAATGTATTTAAGAAAATCTTCTTTATCAATAAATATAAGATTGTGAGCAAAACTGTACATGAAATCTTTCATAATCATTGTATATTTGATCGAGTTATGGAACAATCCTTTTATGAGAAAAAAATGTATATGTTAACTGCAATGTATTACAAATAAATTTAGAATAAGCGATAAT
Source organism: Octopus bimaculoides (assembly GCF_001194135.2). NCBI lineage: Eukaryota > Metazoa > Mollusca > Cephalopoda > Octopoda > Octopodidae > Octopus > Octopus bimaculoides. Next base: position 19,843,812 of record NC_068992.1, read on the forward strand.
CATTTTCAGGTTATATACAATTGTACACTTGAATGGAATTAGGATTATGAGAAAGTTGGGTGTTTTGTTGCGCATATTAGACAAAGATATAACAGAGCTGTAAGTGAGAGCACAGATGATTTATAAACTTGGTGGTAAATATTGACAAATATATCCGTGTAATAATTTACGAATATTTGTGGTACTATTGAGATAGTTACTTTATATGAGATAATCACTTCTACATGAATCATAAGCCATGAGGAAGTGTGAGAGAAATTTTGATGTAAGTCTTAGAGTATCAAAGAAGATGCACAAAATATACATATTTATTTACTCATTACAAAGACCCTATGTTTTCTTCAGTCTTTTGTAGCCATGCACCGCGCTAGTCATTTGATGTTTAAAAAATAGCTTTCTAGATACCTATTTCAAAAGTACAATTTTATGTTTCACACGTTAACGTGTGTAGGTTGTACTATGTAAAACATTGGAGAAAGGAACCTAGCTGTTTCTTGCAAAACATATATCTAAAGGCATTCTACTTCATGGAACACTGAAATAATACCTGGGACCCAATTTACTATTTTGCATGTGTGGACTCCATAAATCTTATATAGACCCCTAACAGATAATACGGACCCCGATGGAGAATCACTATATTATATTAACATTTTACGAAGCGAGATAGTGTAGAGGACCTTCAAGGCATGTATGCTTTTTCTGTTCTTTCCCTTCATATAGAGCTGATAATAAATACACTTGCACAAATTTTATTGAAGTCGTTTATATATTCCTTTAACTTTCAATGCGACACCGTACTTTATTCAATTTATATGAACACATATATAACACTACGTATGGAACCGCTATCAAATGACATTACAAACATATTCTAAAATATTTTATTATATTTCTACGATACAATAAATCATATATGTTTATATAAGTATGTACATTGTTAATTGGAATTAGGAGGGAACTCAAGAAGTGAAACTCAACACTCGTAATTGTGAAGTTTCAGCCACAATTAACTATTATATTACTCTGTAGTTTAATTAAATCATATGTTCCGTGCTTTATGAGCTAACTTGTATTGCGTTACACATACATACGTGTCTCTCTCTCTCTCTCACACACACACAAGTATGTGGGTCTCTGTATGTGTGTATACAAATGCGTGCGCGCACACGCATGTATATATATGTGTGTGTGTGTGTGTGTTTGTGTGTGTATATGTATGTGCATGGGTGGATATGTTTATACATGTGTATATATATACCGTGTGACAGACAGAGAGAGAGAGAGGATAGAAAGAGGGAGTGTGTGTATGTGTGTGTGTGTGTATGTGTGTGTGTGTTAGAGAGAGAGAGTACTCTTAAGTATCAAGGAAGTAAATTATCGAGTTTCCAACACCCATGCTCTTCTCGCTATGAAACAGAAAACCTATAAGAGGTTTCAGGGAGTGAATAAGTAAGAAAATGCGTTGCCATGTTATTTATGACGTAGTATATAATAATCGTGGAATTTGGAGCAAGATATTTGCACAGATAAATGCAGTTGCTACACCACGTTCAAATATACTGTACATTGCCTTTGGAAGCTAATTCAATTTGCATCACGCCATCGAGATCTTATTAAATCCTGTTTGTAAATCAGGATATTTCAAAAGGATATTTTCAAATATTAGACCGAAAATATTTTGTAGAAATTTGCAAGAGATTATTCTATCCAGTATTAAATTTAATTATTTATCTACCACATGTATGCGTTTGTGCGCTTAGTTATGTCGGATTTACCCAATTCTCGATTAATCTGTACTTCCATTTGTAGTATGTTCCTTAAAACATACTTGAAAAAAAATGCCCATCACATTTCTGTGATATCCATTATCACTCGGCTGATTAACCTGACAGTATACAATACCGTCTTATTTTAAGAGAGGGTAGAATAAACAGGCTTTTAATATTAATATCGTAACGGTAATAAAATAATAACTGTATCTTAATCGAACTTACTTTCAAGATTTAGTGTAGCAGTTTACTGTTAGACAATACGTCAAACGTAGCAGCGTGAATGTAATTCAATATGTTTCAAATCTAGATCTCGTATATATAGGTCAAATAAACCTTGTGGATGCCAAGTTTTCTATAATGATTTTAACCATGTTAAGATTTTGTCTGAGAACACCAGGGTAACAAAAGTCTTATAAGAAGTTTCTATATACTCAACCTGTCTTCTCAAGTAGTCGATAACTCTCCTTACTCATAACGCGTATATATATA
>NC_068992.1:19846853-19847846 GCF_001194135.2 Octopus bimaculoides
TTTCTCAGACAGATTGTTTCTCTTTGTCCTACACACTCTCTCTTTTTCAGGGTACACACATATATATATATATATATATATATATATATATGTATATATATATGCAGCCCTATTCGATCTCATGATTTTATGTAATCATGCATTTACTAGACAAGATACAAACAGACAGGCATATATATATATATATATGCAAATACGCACACAGAAATAGATATGTTTATACATTGTACGTACATGAATACGTACCTAAACGCACTTAGATGCATTCATACTAAAATATTAATAACAATGATAACGCAGTGTAATCCAGGAGATTATAACAGGATCGATATGCACTGCGTTAATATTTTTATTTTCAGTATTTCAAGTTCCGAGTTCGAATCGTATCGAGGGCAATATTGTAGCTCATTAGGCATCTGTCCTACATCATGGCTTGATGACTAGTGTTGTTTTGTTTACGTTACCGTAATATTTGCGTCTCGTAATACGTGACCAACAGAATAAGTAACAAACTGAAAAAAATAAAAGCCCCAGGACATTGGAACTCAGATCATGATGTCTGAAGAAATGCTACTAAGCATTTCACTCTGAACTACTTGATAGGGCAATTCTATACCAAGAATTAGAAAGATAGTGTAGACGGTCATTCCATGACTTATGATAGATCTACGTTCGATAGAATCAATAACAACAAATAATACATTACATCACTTTCTTCGCATAGTAAGTCTTGGAAATAAACTGCTGCCTGACATATTTTCCTGATGTTATGCCTTGAATATTATTTTGTTTTCTGAACCGTATCGGCATTATATAAATATTACTGGGGAACATGCTTATATCAATAATCATGTTTAATGCTTACATATACTCTCTCCCAGTCCTCTTTCTCCTTCTGTTCCCTCCTCTTTCCCTGTCATATATAATAAATATGCATATGCATTATACACACACACACACACACACACACACATACACACACACACATATATA
>NC_068992.1:19848392-19853171 GCF_001194135.2 Octopus bimaculoides
TATATATATATATACACACACATACACATATACTCACACACATACACATATATTTATACGTACGTTCGTACCTATGTACGTAAGAATATCGTGGTGTCTAACGCATATATAATATCGCAATTAAATAATTCTGTATAAGAATATATATATACCTAGCTATTTCTCTAAAATAGTTTTGTGGCTGCAATGCCTGAAGTGAACATGTGAATCTGACAGCTAAATCATGGTGATTTTGACCTGTTTGGGTTTCCTTCAATGTACCAGCAGTGAAATCGCAGCATGTTCTGTTAGACATATTGTTTGCATGTGCACAGGAATTGAAAATTAATTATACAATGTGTAGATTTGGCAACAATTCTTTAACAAGCATTAGAATATCTTAATGTATTCTGGAATAAAATCTACCTCCAAATAACTCTTTAGTATTTCTAGCTATGTTCACTTCAATGCATATTGCTATCTACATAAGGTGTAACTGGTAGAATTAAATATTTAGCATAGCTATAAGAATCTATCAACGGTATTTTAGAATCTAACAATGGTATTTTAGAGAATTTGTTCGCTTAAAAAATAATGCGTAATTTGTTGACAGCATTCCAAAAAGGAAGCATTGAACAGTCTCTCGAAGTGTATAAAATCTTATGACGCCAACACCACGGAGGTAAAAACAAAGTTTCTAAAGTGGAAATTGAAGCTTGGATTGTTTTTTTTGCTATGGTAGAATGCCTTCTATGTGTGCAGGAGACGTGGTTTCATTTCCTACTAACAGCCTTCGACAGTTTTCTTCCACCCAAAGGGTTTTAACCCATAATTTACACGATTCTATTTATAGATAGACAGATAATATATGCAAATGCATATGTGTGTGTGTTTTTTCTTTAGCAGGAATATTGTTGACAGTGAATAGAAGAAGACATAGATGTATGTATGTATTCTTTATATATTCATATGCTGTTTCAATAAATTACTGAATATAATTTTCTGTGATAACGGGTTAGGCAGATGTTCGGATTCTTCCGTAATTCTTCGACGATTATTTGCCTTGTAGTGTATAAGAAGTATATATAAGTGGTATATACGACAGCCTGATGCAAGCGACATTTGCCCAGTCTACTGGCTAATAACGTTTGTGACAAGCTGTCGTTCTTGAATTAATTTCACTTGAATTACCATCAATGATCCAGCGACAGATGAGAGGAAATATGATATAAATTTATAAGAAAATAATTACAAATGTCAACTTGAAGTAAGACAACATTGTGGATTTCTGTCAGCCGTAAACAAGGAGTATTTTAGTAATTGGTTAAGGAGTGATAAGAGAAACTAGCAGCAAAAAGTGTCTTCTCCAGCATGATCCATGTCATTGAACGCGATTATTTAATGAAGCCAGGATGTTAGTACGTTTACGAGAGCGCCAAGCATGTGTGTGTGTGTGTGATATGGAGAGAGAGCCCATGTGTGTAAGTGTGTATGGCAATTTGATTATTTTTACATTCTGTAATGATAATAATATCTTATTTTACTTAGGCGCAAGGCCCAGAATTTTTGGGGAGGGGCCAGCTGATTAGATTGACTCCAGTACGCAACTAGTACTTAATTTATCGACCATGAAAGGATGAAAGACAAAATCGGATGTACCATTATCCGGTATTTTCTATCATTTGTGAACTAATTTCAAATCTTTAAATCCGACTTAAAATGGAAGTTGTTCTGGAACACCGAATACTGCATTATTTATATAGAGAAATCCTCTCATATGGCCTCATCGTACATAAAAGTACTCTCGTATTTATATCTTTGACAGACGAGAATCGTTTACTACGGCCGCCGGAGCAGCCAGATTACATGATTTTACTCCGCCCGGACTCCTCAGTGGCAGACGTCCGGAGCCGCATAACAGCCGAATCTCCCTGTGAACGATATGAGTGCTTTTATATACCAAGAATCCATATTAGAGGCTCTCCTCCATATAAATAACGCAGTATTCTTTATTCTAACACAATGTCTACATTAAGTTGGATATAAAGATTGCCTTTTGAAGTTAATACTGCTTCTATTGTTATTAAAGTGAAGGTGACTTCGCTGAATGAATCCACAGAAAAGCTTATGTTATTCCATACCCCTGATACGTTGTGGGTCTTTATTGTGTATGAATGTTGATACGGCATAAGCACGGCTTCAATGGAAACAGCGGTCATGTTAAGACTATTATATAACTCCTCTCCTTTATTTTGTATTTTTTATTTCGCGTTCTGTATTCTGCTTTCCATGCAAATATACGCATTAAACATATAAGTGCTTCTCTGCTTTTCTACTTATAAATATGTATGTACTTCTGTGTTGTGTTGTGTTGTGTGTTTGTTTGCGTATGTGTGTGTATGTGTCTCTGTGTGCGTTTGTGTATGCGTGTGTATGTGCCGCTGTGTGCGTTTTTGCATGTGTGTGTATGTGCCTCTGTGTGCGTTTGTGTATGTGTGTGTGTGATCGTGAAATGCCAAATCGGAAAATTTATTTAACTAACCTAGATAAGCTGCAGTGATAATTTCAAAGTGTTTTACGCGTACATTTAAATCACTTTATACGACAAAGATTTCATCTCAGATTCGTTATTCATAGTGTTTGCAGTGTTGACTCAGCTAAGTAGATGATGACAAGGAGATCAGAGAATGGAGTAAAACGAAGTTTATCAAGGTGATATTACTTCTTTTACAGTGACATTACGGATTTTGCATAAAATGAAAAAAGCTTGCGCATATACTGAAGAAAGTCAAAATATTGAGCAAAGATACCCGCACTATGACATTCACGATAATAAGCATGTACAAGAGGAAAAGTGAAATTTTCCGACTGGAAGCTTAAGAATAATTGTGAAATATTGCGAACCGGGATATAAGGATGCAGAGATATCGAAAAAATATCTATGTAGATGATACTATACGAGTCCTCAGAAATATATAAAAGTTAATTTAAGAATAACTTTTCTTCCAGCTTAAAACTGATGTACGGAATACAGTTTAGCACTCATAATACCTTAAAAACTTTGAGCTAACCAATGATGATATATTCAATTGAGAGGACAATCTATCTATCTATCTATCTATCTATCTATCTATCTATCTATCTATCTATCTATCTATCTATCTATCAATTACTTTCAACATGCTAAACGCGATAATTATATATTTTACATGTACAAGTGTATATAATTTCTGATAAAATAATCTAACACAGTAAGAGGACATAACTGACAAAATCCCTCAAATTTTTTAATAGAATTTCTTCCGTGGAATCATTATTAAATATTATGGTTTTATTGCTAAGTCAAACACTATCTTTGTTTTATTCATTTCATTAACATGATCATTCCGTTGGTTTAATAACAGCATTTCGTCCACAGGAGTCTTTAACAGGAGCTACACTTTTACAAACATCCGTGCTAGGTTTCCGATCTGAGGAAACATTATTCCATTTCGTTTACTTCACCAGTCTGAGAGGGTTTATAACTGAAATTAATGTAATTATATGCTTGAGAATACACTAATTAATTTTTTGTTAAAAGCGGATATAAGGTAAAACCAAATTGAATTACCACTTAGAAAAGGATGTGAAAATATGTTCTTTAAAATTTCAGCGAGTATGAAAAACATCGCAGCAGTAATCATGGAAGATAATATCAATCTCGAATCAATAAGCATACCTCCATTCATTGATCGATAAAAATTCAATTCCAATATTCTTCGATACTTTAGCGAAACTACACCGCAAATATGGTAAATGATTTGAACATGTATTTTGTAAATGAGAAGATAATTGTAAGAACGTTGTTGAAAATTCAACAATTTGATGTCAAATTATAATGCTGGATTTAAGGTACTTGAATTATGTTGAATGATCCGGTGACAAATGGTGCTGATGAAGTTTAATATGAAAATCTATAAAACAATAAAAAGACACTGTCTCCCTCAAGTAAGACAACATCTTAGATTTCTATTAGCCGTAATAAGAAGCTGTTTACATAAATTGTTTAAGAAGCGATGCGAGAACCTAACTAGAAAAAATACCTTTTCGATCATGATGATCTGAAACAATTTTCAGCTCAAGTTGTGGACAACCAATGAAATCGAAAATGGATTTAATGAACATTTGAAGAACGTTAGGATATGAATCTCTCATCTTTATTAAGAAGAATGAGTACGATATGAACAAATCAGCATTTATAGGATTTGTTTTCTCTCAACCGTAAAATAATTTAAAGTAGAAAATCATTATCTTGCACTCGAGTCAAAAGACGCTTGAAATTTACTCTACAGCACTAACATTCAAACATGACAAGAATAATTCATGACAGCAATACACCGTCATTTAGGACAGAAACTATTTCTGCAGTTGAACAGTAAACCTTCATTTAAGTAGAATAATTATACTCGAGTCATAGCTGTTATCGACATATTGAAGCAAATATAAATTTGTAGAATTCATTTGCACCAAATTACTGATTTTAAAGCTGCAATGTACTTTGTTTTGTTCTGATATATTTTGTTGATATTTGTCCTTACAACTTCCTTCATTTTTTTTTTATTTCTTAATAAAAGAAAACTAGAATTTTAAGTAGAATTCCATTTACTCACTTTCCATTAGCGTATTATTTATGATGGAATGCAAAACAAATCTTCATACCTAGGTATATACACGCATTCATATATTTATGTGTGTGCGTGTGTGTGTGTATGTGATAGTTTGTGAGTATGAATGTGTGTGCGTGTGTAGATATATATATAT
>NC_068992.1:19853208-19853976 GCF_001194135.2 Octopus bimaculoides
ATATTCTTTTTGTATGTATGTTCGTATGTATCACATGTATTTCTTCCTCTACAAAAATATATATAAAATGAGATTCAACTACACATCTAATACAATAATAAATTATATAAAATAATATTCTATGTGTAAATAACAACAAACACAGCAAGAATAATGATAACGATAAAAAAAAAACGCAGTATTAAAGCAAAGTAAAGAACGAATTGAAATATATTTTATCTCATATAACACGAACAAGAAGGTGAAGTAGAATATATTAAATATTGTGGAATGTTGCGGAAATAATCGTTTTGAAAATTTGCTAGTTTTATTAATATTTCTGCCATTTGTTTCAATTAAAATTTTGTTTCATTTTTGGCATCGTTCTCAGTAGATCTCTGCAAAATTCAATATTGCAATATCATTTGTGGAGAAATAATTTATATTCCTGGGAAGTGTGAACGAGAAAGAAAAATGCAGGTACACATGCACATTTTTATAAACGTACACTAATATATTTCCTTGTAGCTATATAGAAGTAAGCACACACATGTACGTATATACATATAAAGGTAGATCGATAGACAGATAGATGTATATATATATATATATGTATGTATGTATATATGTATGTATGAATGTATACATATATATATGTTTGTATGTATGTATTTATGTATGTATGTATGTATGTATGTATGTATGTATCTATCTATCTATCTATCTAACTATCTATCTATCTATCTATCTATCTATCTATCTATCTATATATATATATATATATATATA
>NC_068992.1:19855217-19855963 GCF_001194135.2 Octopus bimaculoides
TATATATATATATATATATATCCATGCGCATGCATACAACCGTACAAGTATTTGCATTTCTCTCTCCCTCTCTCTTTCACTTATTCACCAATTTTTCCCTGGCCACTCTCTATTAACATGAAATTGCTTTAAATAGTAAATATTCATCGATTTGTTTTCCATTTGAAATGTCACAGTATTCATTTGAAATAAATGTTGTGCTTAATTATTTATTAGCAAAATGTTTTGTTTTCCTACAGAGATTAATTTAATATTTTATAATGTGCAATAGCTGGTTGTTATACATTTTTCATAATATATCATAAATTATGAATGAATACAGAAGCCAACATATTATAAAGCGTAATAAAATGAAACTGTCTCTAAATCACTTCACACATTTAAAGGAAGTTATATTTTGATTTTTAATATTAAACCCGGATAATTATTTTGTTGCTATGGTACACTCAATTATAATTCCCTTCCTTATAATTTAGATTTTGTCGCCTCATATAGAGGCATATTATTATAAAAATTTATAATTTTTACGGTGACATATGTGAATTTGAGGAATCGCAATTTACAAAATGTTATCATGCAGGCATTGCTGTGGGTTAAGAAGTTTGTTTCCTAACCACATGTTTCCGGGTTCAATCCCATTGCGTAGAACCTTGGGGAAGTGTACCCTGCTACAGCCTCGGGTTAACCAAAACCATGTGAATGGATTTGGTAGATGGAAACTGAAAGAAACCCTTATATATATATAT
>NC_068992.1:19855973-19857672 GCF_001194135.2 Octopus bimaculoides
TTGGGCTGGCAACTAAGTTCCTGCCGTTTTTTTTAAATTTTAATTTTTAAAAAATGGTTTAATTAAAAATAACAACAAATTAATCAATAATGTGTTCACCCTTGTTGTTTACAACTTCTCAAAGTTCAATAAGATTTTCAATACATCGTTGGTAGAAATCATCCTATTTCGACTCGAAAAATTGATCCAGGCGTGTGTTCACATATGAAAATCGCAGACACACTGAAACTTTGATGGAAAAAATTGATGTAGGTCGCAAAACCGGATAGGACAATTATTTAACGGGTTGTTAATAGCTAAACGTAAAACATTCCATTACTTGGAGTTTAAGATATTCTTTAAAAATTCATTAGAAGAGAATGTTGCAGTACATCTGTGGGTATTTCACTTTGGAATCGTATTGTGATGTTAGCAGCTAGAGCTCATCAGTTTTGATGCTGTATTACCATCTGATGAATATACTAATTATACACTAAGGATATAAAACCTTAGTAACGAAATGCTACAAGCTGAACTTTGAGCACAAATATATAAATTATAATAGATGCAATAATGGATTCTCCCGTCGTTTTCTATGTACGATAGTCTAAAAGCATTTTATTTCTGCTAGTTTTATTTTCTTTAATTTTAGGTTTGATATTTATGTTTCTTATGAGATTTGATCCAGCCAACGATTTTCAAACAAATCCATGAATTGAAAAAAAAAAAATTATACAAAGCAACTGGCATGAATATTCGCAAACTTGCTTTAGCTCTCCGTCGTTTGAGGTTAAGTAGCGGGTCCAATATATAGGTCTTCGTTAATGTCTATATAACATGTTAGCTCCAAATCATTGCAATTCTATAGAGCTTTTTCGAACGTGTCTGGAGAAACGTTTGTAAAATTAAGGTTACCTTTAATATTATCATTGCACCTTTGCCACATTCTTCCTATGTTGGTCCTTCAATTACGGATTTGGCTACACATGAGGAATTATGGAATTATTTTTTCACTCATTCTTACAACATGACCAATGCATGCATACATATATACATACATACACACACACATACACACACACAGACACGAACATACGCATATACATATATAGTGCAAAAATAGATGGCTCTACGACGAAGTAAAAACAAACAAAGAAACGGCTGATATTAGGTTTCCGCTTAGGAAATTCAACAAGAATGGAAGGAAAAGTGATTTTACATTTCAAGTACACAATCTTCTCCGGAAACAATCGACGAGAAGTGAGAAAAAATTCAGAACAAAAATGGCGAAAGGAAAATAAATATTTCTCCTACACAAGAGTTTCAGTCAGTGGACAGACACGGCAGCGTTCCATTCTTGCTGAAATGCAACTTATTTAGGAATTCCGATTTACTTTCGTGTCACGTGTATACTATCATATGTTTGTAGAGCCCAAAATATATACAGTCATATACGCAATTACACGTACATACGTTCCTAAAGCAAATTAACAATCTTTCTCTGTTGTGTATGTGTGCGTGTGAGTGTGCGTGCGTGCAAACGTGCATGCGTGTGTGTCTTTGAGCGTGTGCTTTTGAGTGCATTTGTAAAACATCTATAATCTAAATAACAATATGTTTAGTTCAGCACCAGAACTGACTCTGCAAAACGGTTAGAAATTTTAACTTTGTATATAAGTATGATATATGTATATATATATATATATATATATATATATAT
>NC_068992.1:19857977-19861345 GCF_001194135.2 Octopus bimaculoides
ATATATATATATATAGACATGTTTCTCTATCTATGATTGTACTGATTATTCTATCATAAATCTGTTTCTCTTTATCTTGCTATACATCAATTTAATTATACATCTCAATCTATATATTCATCGATCTACCGTGTTCTCTCTTATACACATATATTTCTATTGTTCTGTTCATAGGCATTGTTCTCGTTCCATTACACTCACCCCCTTACACTTCCTCCCCCGCTCCATCACAACATTTTCTATATTTTCAAAATCAAACTACTTTTGTACCTTCTCCATGTTTACATATTTTCCTTCATCTATTTCTTATCTCCAGCTCAATTACTATCTTTCTCCACGGATAGATAGATAGATAGATAGATAGATAGATAGATAGATAGATAGATAGATAGATAGATAGATAGAGAGATAGAGGAAAGGAGATGGAAAGAGGGAGAGAGATGAGGAAATATAAATACATACCAACGTTTATAAACAAACCCACACACACGTTTATAAATGCATGTATGTATGTATGCTTGTATGTAAGTATATATATATATTATATATTCAAATGTGCGTCTGTATTCATACATACATACAAACATATGTATGTATATATAGGCTTGAAGTAGTTCTTTTAATCTTAAGAAATACGTTTATTGAATGGATTAAATTTTTGAAATATATGTCTCTTTTTGCTCATGTGTTTACATGTAGTCATGTAAATATATAAATATGAGAAATTAGCTGTTAGTCTTTTGTTCTAAATGTAGGTTAATCTGCACATAAGCATGTCATATTCTATGAACATTTTTTTATTAGCTCAGTGTTATAACTAGTATATATTGATTCGTAACCGAAATACTAGGCTATATATTTTGATAATATCGACCTCAATACAATTCTTTCTGATGCTGAACTGGTTCTTCTAACTTTTACATATAATATGGAGCAAATATCCAGCCCCACGACTTTATCACGATCACTTTCTAAGCCTCCACTCCAAGTTAATAACATATAACAATGTTTATAGATGTATTGATATTTTTCTGTACGTATGTGTGTATTTTTGGCATGCATATAAGTTTATGAATCTGTATGTCTATATCTATATGTACATGTCTATATGTATATGTATGTATATATGCGTGTATATCAATATGGAAGTCTTTATTATAACGTAGTGAATATTTTACTTGATTTAGACATACAGCCATACATAGATGCATATACATACACGCAATCATGCACACACACGCATACACACACTCACAAAAACACACGCACAAACATACACAAACACAGACACCACTGACAAACGCACACTTGTATATATGCAATTTCATCTTCAATACAAATTATTTGCAGAAATGTTGGGGGAATTTTTCGGAATTTTATGGCTGAAAATCTCCGTCAGTATTGAATATGAAATCAGGAGTTAGCCTTTTTGAAAAACAAAATTGTTGACTCCCTCGATACGTTTCGACGAATGAGGGTTCAATAAGACACAGCTGAAGAACGAAATCCACATCTGTTCCAGATCTATGGAAAAGTGATCATCGCCCGACGGTCAACTTTGTACGGGTTCAGAGCTGAAAAAATTTACTTGTAACCGTTGCATCTTTCTCGTCACTCGACTTATGAATAAAACGTGATGGAGCTTGTGCTGATGCTTTTGGCTAATTAAACCATCTGCACGATGAATATTACTATAGAAGACGAGGTTTGTCCAGAGCCTGTCCCATCTTTCGTTCTTCGAATTTGTATTGGTCTGATTCAACAAATACTACGTGCCCTGCAGTTATCAGGATGCATGATGTATGAAGATAGCTTCTCATAGATATGTTGCTAAAAAGCTGAATACTTTATCTGCCCTGGATTCGTTGTGGGTGATTTTGAGTGACCTTCTGCAGGCAATTCTACGACATGCCAGTTAATACATAGCGGATCTCCTTACGGCGCTACTCGTTCGGTTTCGGTTCGGAGTAAACCTGAGTACTACAGTGTCTAAGAGTTAGTTCCACAGCCAGTAAACCCTTAGGACCACTGAACGAGGGCCACTACTTCCAGATGCAGTTTAAAGTTAAGAACAACACAGCATAAATACCATTGTTTTCCGGATGTCTATTCCCCAAATGAATTCTTTATCATGGCGGAGCAGAAATCTCCTCCTTGTTATATACGAACTTTCGAATTCTTCTCGAAGAAACGCAATAAGTAACAAAGATTATAAAAGCTTGAAAACCCAAAAATAAAAAATAAATAAAAAAATGGTTTTGGTCGAAATATTGAAATACTTAATTATAACCTCTTTTCGTGAGCATTATAAACACTTCGGTTACATACGGTTACCAATCCTTTATTTGCATTTCAGCTGATACGTTTCAAGTAATATATCTGGCGTAATTGACAATGATTTTTAATGAATTGCATTCATTTAAGGTTGTGATATTATTTGCTTTAACATATGATATATGTTAACTTATCGTTGTTTCCAGAGACTTTTCAAGTACATTGATTTCCTTCGTTGATTATATATACCATTATGAAACAAATATTTCATGTTACTTTCATTAACGATAAGGATATCTTTGAAATATGCGTTCCTAATATATATAATTGTATTTAATTTGAAAGCCCTTTGTGTCATTGGATTTCAATTACATTGAGACTGTATGTTATATTTGTTGACTTAATTTAGTGATTATTGTCACCACTCTTTCATACAGCCAAACCGTCCGTCCTTTATTAATTCATTAATTAATCCTTTTATTCATCGATGTAATTCTTATTAGTCAGTTATTCACAACACTTTTCTTTCACAGTTATTAGAATACTCACTTTCCTCACTTATGATTTACATACATCTAAGCAACGGTCTACCATACATCGAGAATATTATAACTGAACAGGTGATAATGATTGCTTGGGAACGACTGAATACTTTTCAATAGATACAATCAATGTGTTTTACTGTCTGAATTCAATGAACCTATTAAGTAAAGTTAAAATCTGCATTGCGTTAGTGTTCAACATTAACAAGTGTAATATAATGTAATGTCTTTCTTTAAAGTTATTCAGAACAAATACCTATGGTATCGAATATCTTCAGAACTTGTACTTCAGTGTGTGTGCGAATGCACCTGTATGTGTGTGTGTGTGTGTGTGTGTGTGTGTGTGAGTGTGTGTGTGTGTGTGTATGTATACATGTATACATGTATACATATGTATATACATACAGGCAGTTATTTGCAAGTATTGACATGAGTTTATATATATATATGTGTGTGTGTGTGTGTGTGTGTGTGTATATAGTGTGTATGTGTATCTATCTATCTATCTATCTATCTATCTATCTATCTATCTATATATATATATATATATAT
>NC_068992.1:19861846-19864238 GCF_001194135.2 Octopus bimaculoides
GTGTGTGTGTGTGTGTGTGTGTGTGTATGTGTGTGTGTATATAGAATATATATATATATATCCATTGATTTTCTCCTACCACCATTTCTGGGGGGTTGAGTTCTCATATCCTTATTCCATAATACCCAATCAGAAGCAAATGTCATTATACTCTCTGGCTGCACTTCCCAGTGTGAATAACTGAGGATGTGGTTTGTACCCAACCATTTCGTTTTTGGTCTACCTCTTGGTCTTCTACCTGTTTCCTCTGGTGAAAAATCGGTCCCGAGATTCTTCCCTGCAACATTTTAATAACATGTCTGTAGAACCGTAGCTGTGACCCCACAATGTGGAGAAGTAAGGACCCCATCTAGAGAGACATTCTGATTTCCATGCAACGCACCGTATTGATTGGCATTAGTCCAGCGACCCCCAGATTAAGCCCATTTCACTCGCCTATTTTGTCAATACATGACCTACTTCATCTGAGACGAAGTGGTGTTGGTGGAGTTGGGGGCGGTAGTATTGTTGTTGTTGTTAACGGTGGTGGTGGTGTTGGTGGCGAGGGTGGTGGTGTATATGTGTGTTATAAACGAATATATATTTTATATACTTATAAAGCAATATGCGAATCGTAGTCTTTGAATCAATATACATATTGATTTTCCTTCACTAGACGAAAGAGTAATCTAGCCAAAGAAGGGCTTCGTCGACTCAACTGAGCTAAAACCATTAGTATTACTTCGCTTATTGATTACCCAGGGAGACGAATAGAGATGACCTCGAGAAAATTTGAATTCAAAACACTTTACCATAATAAAGTCTGTCTGCTATCCTACGATTCCTTTTATCTTCACTGATATTAATCAATAATAATAATTTTAAATCGAATTATATAACCAACCGAAACTTTCAATATCTATAATTATGTATCTTTCATTTATATCAAGACATGTTTCTTTACAGTAATACATGAATCCCTACCTTCGTATACTTAATAATTCTTACATTTGCCCTTCAGCAATATTGTGTCATTTGCAAGTCTTTATAATATCATATATATTAGAATTACATTGAAACGATCAGAACATATTTTTTCAGTGATCTCTTCAGATAAATATAAAGGGCATGCTTGGAAAGGCAACATTAAATCAATGATCTTGTTTTAAAACGTAACAGTTCGCTGAAGTTAAAAACCAAGTCACGTCAGCTTAAATTTTTACTGAAAATTCATTATTAACGAGCGAAACAGTATTAGTTCATAACAGCAACATGTATATCTTACTGAACTTGGATATAGTATGTCAAAGCCAGGGTACTGCAGTATTCATCTTGAGAAAGCAACTCGTATTGACGTCCATTTGAGATGTTTTCTCAGGTCTTATATCGCAGTGCTTTGGATTTCTTTTAGTTAAACCTAGGTTAAGTAAGATATAGAGAATGCAAGTATTTATAGAGATTTCTTTTATTCTTTTTATATTTGCACAGATTCGCTGATATCTGGGCTTATTTCTTCGGTTTAGAACTAGAGATATGAGTCCCATAGTCAAATAATTTTAGGTTTGATCCGTGTTGGGTGGGGGGAATATATATATATATATATATATATATATACAAACACATTTGGCACTTCATCTTAAGATTTACTCCTACTAGACTTGAAACACAAAATTTTGCTGTATCGTTCACAGTTGACAACTTCTCATATTTAATAAGAAAGCATGTTTCGAAGTGCCAACGTTTTATGAAAGCTAAGAAGTTAGCAAGTCAAACGTTATGTTCATTACTAATGTGTTTAGAGACAATATTTCTGTAACTATACCACATATATCACCAGATATTTGATGATATATATTCATAGAAATTGCAAGACGTAAGACACCAAACGTAAAATTTAATATATGGAAGTGAGACAAGATTGAAAATAAATAACTATTAGTCCATTAGATTGCAAGAATAATGTGGAATACATTTATATATTTGGATACCATGTCTTTCAGACAGTTGTAAATGCTACTTATGAGGAGAAATGAAGATGGTACGTTGGGAAACATGAACGGGAATCAGTATGGGAAGAACTGTCCAATACATAATTTCTATCTGCAAGTTTAGCTTGGTTTTTGCACATCATTCAAATGTATGTAATAATAGGTTGGTTGCTAAACAAAATATGCCCTGTCAAGTCGCTAACATTCATAGTCACGAAGATGGTGGAAAGTTATTCGTCTTTTAAAGGTATTAAAGATGATTTACTCAGACACACGAACTCGCGCGCGCACACTACCGCATTTTATGTGCATATATGTATGTATATGTATATCTATGTTGTGTGTGTCTGTGTCTGTGTCTGTGTATGTCTCTCTCTCTCTCTCTCTCTCTCTCTCTCTCTCTCTCTCTCTCTCTCTCTCTCTCT
>NC_068992.1:19864432-19865798 GCF_001194135.2 Octopus bimaculoides
TATATATATATATATATATATATATGCGTGTGTGTGTGTGTGTATTATGTGTGTGCGTATATATATAAATATATGTATGAATATATATATCTATATCTATATAGCTATATATAGGCGCAGGAGTGGCTGTGTGGTAAGTAGCTTGCTTACCAACCACATAGTTCTGGGTTGAGTCACACTACGTGGTACCTTGGCCGTGTGTTTTCTACTATAGCGTCGGGACAACCAAAGCCTTGTGATTTGGTAGGCAGAAACTGAAAGAAGCCCGTCGTATTTATGTATATGTATATATATATATATGTGTGTATGTTTGTGTGTCTGTGTTTGTCCCCCAACATCGATACTGGTTATTTTACGTCCCCGTAAATTAACGGTTCGGCAAAAGACACCGATAGAATAAGTACTAAGCTTACAAAGACCATGGGGTCAATTTGCTCGAGTAAAGACGTTGCTCCAGAATGGCCGCAGTCAAATGACTGCCCTTTTTAGCATTTAGGAAGTCTTGTCATAGCTCTTTTTTGTGTATAAATCTTTATACACTCTTATATATTTGTATATATATGTATGCGTGTGTGTGTATGTGTTTTGGACAATACAATAGAATATATACTGCACGGTATAGTTCCTTCT
The DNA here is from genome assembly GCF_001194135.2 of Octopus bimaculoides. Taxonomy (NCBI): domain Eukaryota; kingdom Metazoa; phylum Mollusca; class Cephalopoda; order Octopoda; family Octopodidae; genus Octopus; species Octopus bimaculoides. Next base: position 19,865,063 of record NC_068992.1, read on the forward strand.
GTTAATCGTGTAACTAAATAATAACAACAATAACATCAACTACAATTATAACTACATCCACTATGTTGCGTATTGGAAAATATTTCAACTCCATTTTTCTTTCTTTGTCTTCCATTAACTGTTACATGCTATGGCCAAGAATATAATGGAGTTTTGGCCAGAAAATTTTAACAGTTGTCCTGTCAGCTGGCTGTCTGTATTTGCTGCTATGCAACGATTATATTTCTATAAAAGATTACGGAACCAAATAATTATTTGAATATAAAATTATTTGCCGTAAAAAAAAAAAAATTGTATCAGAATACAATGTTTATTTTCGCCTTTAAATTGGCGTCAGTTTACGAAATGATTACAAAATATATCTGTCCTGCCAGAATCTCTTGTTAAAATATAATATACCGTTTACTTTTTCTTCACAGATATAAAGTTTTCCAATTGGCAATTACTTAAGGTCAATTTATAACAGTAAAAACACTATTTTTGTAAAAGAATTGACTTTGGCAAAATATTTATCGGCTTTAAAAAGTTTTATTTGTACAATAGCATATTGGCAAATATGTACATAAATATATTAGCTTATGGTATTTTTATTCTATTTCTATTGGAGAAACTTTGCCACTTCTTAATTGGTTCGACTTCAACGTAAACAGTATAAGTGTAGAATTAACTTACTGCAAATATATTATATAATTAATGGGATATTATATATATATATATATATATATATATATATATA
>NC_068992.1:19866134-19866804 GCF_001194135.2 Octopus bimaculoides
TGAATCAGATGTGTTAGTTTATACATTTGCAATGTGACCATCGATGGATTAGTTAGCCGAAACTTCTAAGACACCACCAATGATATTGCTGTTTATATGTATATTAGTTCTTAGAAGAGAGTCAATTATCAAACATATATGTCTCCTGATAATCAGTTATGTGGAACTGAGTAACAATTTCTGAAGTGTTTTTAGCTTAATCTGATAATGTAGGTATGCTTGCGCGCGTGCATGTGCGACTGTGTGTGTGTGTATGTATATATACCATATGTTGCATATATGTATATATATATGTATATAATATATTACGTATAATAAAATATAATATGATATAATATAAAGTCATAATACAAAATAATTGATAACGTATGTGAAAAATAATACTCTCAATAACTGATGAAGATTATTTAAGGGTAATTGTGTGCTGAGTAGATATATCATAAAAGTAATTTCCATTAAACTGTCTGCAATGTATTATGTAACATTCAATGCTTCGTAATTTGAAATTGCTAAATATGCTTGTGTATAAGCCTGTGGTGTCTTAGAAGTTTCGGCTAACCAATCCATCGATGGTCACATTGCAAATGTATAAACTAACACATCTGATTCATACAAAACTTTATAATATTCGTGAACATAAAAACAACATATATATATATATATATATATA
>NC_068992.1:19867106-19871572 GCF_001194135.2 Octopus bimaculoides
TTGAGAAACGAAGGCTTTTATATATTATATATATTCTTTCATTCCTTTCATTCAATGATATATATATATATATATATATATATATATATATATATAGAGAGAGAGAGAGAGAGAGAGAGAGATAGATAGATAGATAGATAGATAGATAGATAGATAGATAGATAGATAGATAGATAAATCAGATAAAGATGAGTATCATCCCACCATCGGCTAATAAGAACACTGGATGTATTGCTCGCTCGTTGTCGTTTAAAAATATTTCAGAATTTATGTTATAGAATAAACGACATTTGTTTCCAGAAAGGATCGTAGCATCGCTTTGAGTTTTCTCTTCCTCAAATAAACAGTTATTCACTCTGAAAAGCTTCTGATATACCTACTGGAACATACCTAGGATTGGCGAAGTGCTTCATAATATATCATATATTTTTGGGGGTTTTTTGGTTTGTAATCGCCCGTCTTTTGTTACTGAGATATTACGATAGCCAGGATCCTGCTAATAAGTGCTCATCAGGTGGTTTATACTTACCGGGCTTTCAATACAGCATATATGAATGGATGGATGTAAGCATGTACGTGTGTACGCATGTATGCATATGTATTTATGGATAGCTGTATAAGAAAACTATAGTAGAGAATGGTCCGACAAATAATGCCGCAGTAGGATTCAAATCGAAGGTATAAATTGACAGAGCGAAACATATAAACTAGGAACATGTAAGCTACACACACACACACACACACACACACACACACACACACATACACACACACATACACGCACCCACACGCATACATGCACACACGCACACACACATACACGCAGACACAAACGCACATAAACACACATATATATATATATAATTATATATATATTGTTATACTTGGGGATGGTCATTCTTTGACAATATATACCTAAACGTATATATACATATATTTATAGATGTTTGTATATACGTATACATACACACACAAACACACAGATGTATATATATATATATATGTTTATATATATATATATATATATATATATATATATATATATATACACCTGTGTGTATGTGTCTCTGGGTATGTATGAATTTGGATGTGCGAGTGAGTGATAGAGAGATTGAGAGAGAGATTGAGACAGAAATGCAGACACAGTGTTAGAGAGAGTGCCTCTATATATGTTGTCTCTTTCAGAGACATTATTCCATTAGAAACCAGTATAGACACACATGAACGTGTCTTCTCTCTTCACAGTCTGACTTATACTATCTCTACAACTACATTCTTATTCATTGTTCATAATCTTGGTATGAAAATGAAAGGGAAAAATAGCAAAAACGATAAAATACAAAATAGAATCAAAGTATAACTAGATATAAGAACATGTTATATCTAGTACTTCGTACCGGAGGATGCATTTCGTAGTTGAGTGAAGCGCTTTGATCGAAAGTATATTTCTGTTTCATATATTTCTTTTGATAGTGGAACAGAATCAGTTTTGCCCTAAATATGGAACTGGCGTATTGATCTTTTATCAAATTAAATCTTGTTTGTAACGTTCATAAACACAAGTTCATATTGTTGCGTATACATCCATACAAACACATGCATATGTACGTATGATTCTATGTGTGTATATGCATGTATATAACTATATGTGTATGAGCATATATATTTGTCTACCTGTTTATATATCCTCTCAATTTATATTATATTATATACACACACACACACATACATATATATATATATATATATATATATATATATATTTCATGAAGTTAAAATCAGGTCTGTCTTTTATAGTCTGCAGCGATAAATATCCATCTTTCCGAGACAGAATTGAAGTAAGACCAAATAAAATTAAATTACCAATAGTTCCAATCAATGGTCATCTTATTATGGCCAGGATTGTTTTCAGCCAAAGGATAACTATAGAATTTATTCCATGAGACAATATATTGCTAGACTGATTTACATCCAATGTGACGGTATATTTTATCATGACTATATCCGTGGAATGTAGTCCAGAATGACGGCCGTACATAATTAAAATAATACGAAAGTTAATACCTCAAAGGAGAGCTGTATCTCATTGTCTTTTTCTACCAATGTCTTTGCAGGCTATGTAGTTTTATAGATACATACATATGATATATTCACGTATATATGATTGTATATATATATACATATATATACACATACACACAAAACGATTAGACACAGATATGAACTAGTGTATATGGCATACTAATTAAGCTCTTGAACTGAGGCACATGAGATCGTACTTTCAACTCCTGGACAGGATGGTGCATAGTGTTATTCAACAAAACATTTCACTTCAGGTTACTATGCGATGACTTATCCAGGAGATGTCGATATGACGGAAGGCGGAACTGCTCTAATGTATAGCATCATACATTTGATCACTATAAACAAACCTTTCGCGCAGATTGCTCAACAAATAATATATATATATATATATCAAGAGGGACAATGAGATACTTTCACTTGAACGTCTGACATATGTATGCGTATGTAGTTGTCTCTATTGCGTTTTATATGCTTATCTATATGCTGTATACACAATTGCAAGTTCCCGGCTTCATTAATTGCAAACTTATCTTCAAAGCTGTTCAGCGATAGAATTTTGCATTGATTTGAACAACATACTATGTTTTATAAGAGAGTCGGGAACATTATAATCTATTAGTTTTATATCATACCTCCTGACATAATCCACTGAACCTCTTCTCAACTTTTTCTATAACATATTCCTCTTCGTGTCCTTCAATAGATAAATAGATATTACAATGGAAAGAAATTAGAATAGCATCCTGTACTTCAACACAGTTTTAAACTCTGATTTCTAAAGCAAAGCTCAGGGCACAATATTTTTGGTTATGGAACAATCAATTTCAACTCTGGGTACATTTTTGATCTAATGTGGAAAGGAAAAATAGATGAGATCGATCATGTATGCATTTGTTTTTACACTATTGAGTATTAGTAGCTATATACTGATATTCATATTGGCAACAATTCCACTGATTTTCAGGAAATGCTTTCTTTAAATATTCTAAGTCTATAAGTTTTGTTTTCCACCAATGTCTTCAACATTGTCATAAATTTTCCAGTTATAAGAAATTTGTCGCTTCGTAAGGTGCTTCATTTACTTACTTATATTTGTCTCGGCTTATGTTATGCTGGCTACTTTTAATACAAATCAGACGACATTATACATGGTTACATATGGTTGCAAATATTAAAAACTTTGTGATTACTAAGAAAAAGAGATTCAGTGTATAATCTGAGGAGCACTCACCAAACTTGTTGATTTCGTATCAGTTGCGATCACTTGTGCCAAAAATAATTTGTGATTTTCCATCACAAATCATTAATTACGAAATTCAAAAAATATGTTAGATGATAAAGGTCTGCTTCGCCAGATGGAGTTAAAATACAAGTAAATACTCAATTTTATTTAAATATCTGAGGAAAATGCTTCAGCCAATAGCATCGCAATGCATTTCTGTATTATATTCACTAGTATGTTTTTACTACTGCTGAACTGTCGATGTCTGTCAGTGTTTATGTATCTATAAAATTATATAACTAACTACCAAATTAATTATAAATTTATTTATGCATCTCTTCATCTATGTATATATGAATCCCTTTATCACTTATCATTTCATATATTCATGTTTTTTGTTTTTCTTTTCTTTCTTTGCAGGTAAGTAACTTCGCTGAATTAAAATATCTTTCCGGAAAACTAACAAAAATATATATTAAAATTCTATCGGATGAATTAAATTGTAAGTAATTTTTTTTTTCGTACACACACCTTAATATAAAACTATACATAAAATACAACGTAAGATATATTCACAAGTATTGAATTATTCTAAATACTAGTTATCTTTAAAGAATATATTTTCTTCAATCAATTTTAATTAACGGAATATAAGAATGTGATACTTATTCAGTAAATTATATGATTCACAAAGGAGTGTTTCATGATTTACGTGTTTCAGATTTACTAACATCCGAGTTTGCTGCTCAGTTGATCTAACGGAATGCTACAGCTTTTGAGTCTGAGAAGGCCATTTGCCTTCAAAGCATAAGCAGTACTAAAAATGATGCTCATTCGAGAAAAATATGTAATTTTAATATATTAATGTAGATAGTATATTTCTGATACTGGTGTAGCTTGTTATCAAAACAAATGAATGTCATCAACAATTCACTTTGATGGCATTCTCATTGCTAGCAAAGATCTCCACATGAACTTAACACAAAATTTACAAAATGTCATAGTTATTGATAGTGATACAAATATACGAAAACAGAAATATGAATAATTTTAATCCATACACAATCCATTTGATCTATGGAGAAAATAAAAAAAAAACACGTTACATTATAATAGGATCAAGACACACACACACACACACACATATATATATATATAT
>NC_068992.1:19871849-19872397 GCF_001194135.2 Octopus bimaculoides
TATATGAATATATATATATATATATATATAACAATCATTCGGTTGCCATGATAAAACTCCGAGTTTCGTGGCATCTCGTCAGTTATCGAGGCATTTAATTTCAAATATGCTATGAAAATGACCGTTAAAGAAAGGGAAATTACTATCTAAATGACCGCTATTAAGACAAAAGAGCTATTAGAATAACCGTTAACCAAGGGAAAAAACCGAAGGAGAGGAAATAAAAAGTAAAGGGTAAACGAGTAAGAAAGCTGATACTAATCGCGTGTGCGCGCCTGTACATACATACACATGCGCGCAAGCACACCAACGTGCATGTGCCTATATGCATATGTTCATTGAGACTCACATGAAACACACACATGCGCATCCACACATACAACAAATAGATGCACACACAAATATGCAACCATGCATGTAGACGTATACAAATCCAAACTCGCCCACACACAATCACACGTGCACGTAACGAACATATATACGCATACATACATACATATGTGTATATATGTATATATATATATATATATATATATATATATATATAT
>NC_068992.1:19873023-19876609 GCF_001194135.2 Octopus bimaculoides
ATATATGTACGTATATATGTAAGTGTTTCTAATATTCATAGTAGTAAACCGTTGAAGCCGATGAAGCCTATAGCTACCTGACGTCATCCACAGTTTTTATACAATCTTCGCTGGATCTACCGCAGTACTTCCTCTGAGTATATTAAAATTGATAAAGGTAGAGAATGAGATATACAAGAAACGTTATTGCTCACAACGATCGTTTCGACCCATCCTGGATCAATCCCTTGGGTGTGGTATACCTTTTATTCGATTTTCTATTATAGACAAAAGGCCTGGAATTTTAGTGGATAAGGGACTAGTCAATTACAACAAACCCAGTGCACAACTGGTGCTTATTTTATCGACCCCAAAAGGATGAATAATAATAATAATGATGATGATGATAATAGTGGTGGTGGTAGTGATAATAATAATAATAATAATAATAATAATAATAATAATGATGATGATGATGATGATGATGATGATTTCATTTATTTGCCGCAAGGGCGAAATGGAGTTTGACAATACAAAGACAGACTTAAAGCGTGTGTGTGTGTGGGGGGGGGGTAATAATAAGCCTTTCACTGTTACTAAGATTATTCTTGTTGTTCTTTATAACATTTTACATAGTAACAGAATTAGTACTTCTTCATCGAAGCAAACATCGAATTTGAATAGTTACGATAATATCAAGCAATATATTTTCTTTATCATATTGCACTATATTATAATCAATTTTCTATACGCTTGCAAATATAATCATGGAATTCCTCCATTAGTGTTATTTCCAGATTTGTTTGAACGATTAGAGAAAACTCCATAAAAAAATATTCTACTACTGTACTCAATACGTTTTAGAAAGAAATTTAATATAAATTTTTATATTGATATTTCCATATTTATTAACGAAACAACTTGGAATAACAAGAAGCCTTGTTGTATGAGACAACCATAAAAAGCCTTGGATTTTATTTAAAATCTATATCATTATATTTTTATGTGGAAAATTTGAACATGTCAGACGTTATAAGTAGAGCTGAAAAGGGCTAAGATTTCGTATTTATTTTCGTATCTTTTGTTATTTGCAGCGTAAATATAATTTGCTGTTGAATAGTCTTCAGGTAGGGAAAAAATTAGAATAGGAAATAAAATCATCTTGGGAACCAAAACGAAGTAAATATACGAGGGTTACATGGCGTGAATAAGGTATACATTACAAAATTGATTCCGCCTATCCGTTGTTCATTCTGTATTGGTATCTGTGATGCGTGTGCATGTATATTTAAGACTGTGTATGTTAGAATATATGTGTATATACATGCGTATATATATATATATATATATATATATATATGTTTGTGTGTGTATTTACGTATGTATGTCTATGCGTGTTTGTTTGTGCGAATGTAAGCTTCTTCATTCAATTTAATCGGCAGAATATTTTTAAAAAAGTGATTTTTGTGAGAAATTTTTCGTTCAAGGCCCTTTCTAAACTAACATAAAATCTGGGAGATTATATCTCTTATAGAGAAAGTGACAATTGCTGGAAAGCTCGATTAAATATAAACATTTATATCACATATGTGACTAGAGTATTTATGTATCTTTCAGCAACTTCAATGGAATATAGTCTTGAAACACAATAAAATACAATCCAAATATGCACACTTCGTAACACACACACATATATATTTATGTGCGTGTGTGTATGTATACATGAGGGCAGATTTATGCAGATTTATGCAGATTTATGCTTATAAAAAGCAGATATATAATAACAGATAATGACTTTAGTTTTCAAAAAAATGTTATGAGGATAAAAATACACGTTCTCTTCCAAAATGTTATTCAATAAAGCTACCTTCTCCTTTAACAACTCCTTCTATATCAGATCTAAATCCTCTACATGGTCGAATCAAGTGGTCCTCGTTCGTTTTGGACATCTCAACAACACTTCACATGTAATAGTCCAAAGGATTGAGATCTGAGGAATTAGAGACCAAATGTTAGGAGATATGGGATCATAAAAATTTTCAGCCATCCTTTTTCTGTTTTACTAGAGCCATTTGTGACAGTGCAAAGACTTACTGAAACACATATGGCCTTCCATTGCATACGCCGTCTATCCAGGGCTTAAGAATTCTTTCAAGGACCTCAATGTTGGCGGGAGAGGTAAATCTAATGCTTTGTGGAAAGAAATAAGGAGGCATTACATGTCCTTCATTGCTGACAACCCCTGAAACCATGATAGTTGTATATAATTTTGTATGCATACCACTTGGAACTTCAGAAGGGTCTACACATAACCATTTGTCATTTCTTCTGTTAACTTTTTGATCGTGGTCGAAGTTTTTTCTTTCATTTGGGAAAAACCAAATCAAATCTTCTTCTGCTGGATTTTTCAGTTTGTTTAAGAGCCTTTTAGCTCTGATGTAGTGATTTTCTTTTGCTTTTCCTGACAAATTGAACTTTCATCATCAGATGTATGACTTATATCTGATGTCTTCGTCGACAACATTTCTGAATGTCTCTTCTGACACATTGAGATCTTTTGCAATGAATCTCATGTACTTTCTGGGATTGTAATCCATGGTCTGTTGATCTTGGATGAATTCAGATGTTCTGATGAATTCAGAGCCTTTATAATGCTTTTTATGCTTTGATGCAGGTGATACGTTTCCTTCTTCAGTCTCTAGCTCCTTAAAAACTTTGTACACGAAAGATCTAGCAACTTTAAAAATGAAGAAATTTCTAAATCACTATTTTCAGCCTTAATAACCACAATAACAGCATGCCTTGTCATTTCTTGAGTAAACTGAGGGTCTGCTATTATCACTTTCTGAAACGAAGATTATACAGAATTATCAAAACATTCAGTATCGACCTCAAATACCCTACGCGCCCTGCATATATGTGTGTTTGTGTATGTGTGTGTGATGTGTATGAGTGTGTATTGTGTATGAGTGTGTGTATTTGATTAACTAACCTTAACGAAACGTGTTTCACAAGTGGAGTACGAAGAATGTATATTGCTCTCGTCAAAACTGCACAACGGTTGACTTAATATGCTTAGAGCAATTTAGTCTTATGGTTTATTATATCCTCCATGTTTCATATTCTTCAACTAGTGTGAAATATTTATATTTTCTCTCTGCATCATAGAAATTATACCATTTGCTTAAGGATGTATACCAATGTTAGACAGGGGAAGAAAAAAAAGACTGTATATTAGATATACTACCATCATTGCTCTAAAACGAAATTAGTTGATACAGTTTCTACTTTTCTAATGAAAGCCTAAGAGTTTTCTACAACTGTTTATACAATTTAAAGTTTTAGACCTTTTTTATACCTAGATGTGCTGAGAACCTAACGACAGACGTGTGCAGACTTACCTAAATATGAAATTGGCCATTATTAAGGGGAGATAGAAACTGATGCAGTTTGCAATATGTTTATAATAGAGAGAAACACCAAAAAATGGCAGTAATCGATATGGATACTTGCCAGTCATTTTTGGTCTGTGTTTATATTTTTTATTACCTACTAATGAAAATGTATTGATTTGTTATCAAGACTTACCAAATCATACATATATATA
>NC_068992.1:19877225-19878387 GCF_001194135.2 Octopus bimaculoides
CTATATATATATATATATATATATATATATGTATATAAACACATGTGTGTATGTATGTGTGTATGTGTGTGTGTGTGAGTGTGTGTGTGTGTGTGTGTGTGTGAATGTACGCATATCTATATGTACGTAATTTTGCTTGAAATGCTAAGCGCTCTGTTGCTATTCACAAATGAATTTCATTACTGGTACATATGTATATTGAATGAAATGAATGTTCAATATATTTAAGCTATATTTAAGCTACGAAATATGGATCTAAACTACGGGAATCCTTAAATTGCTTGGCTGCCCTGTGTATCGCATATGATACACAGCACTATTTGAAAACAAATATGGACGTTTAAGGCCGAGGCAGAAGTGCTAAGACAAGGTTATGATTATCTAAAAGCATGTTACTGACAGAAAGTGGTTTTGAAAATAGAACAATTTACTCGTACTCTCATTAAAGTAGTTCTACAATCTCTGGTCGTCACTCTCTGAGTAGTCTTAGTCTAAAGGAAGATGATTTTCCTTCTTTCATTTATTGCGATATTATGTACGCGCGATACCGTAAAACTAAATGTTCTCCATTTTCCAGCTATAGGGTGTGATTTGTATGCTATTTCTAGCAAGTGATCTTGTACGTAACGTTGCACTAAATAAGAAGAATTTTAAAGGGAGATTAGTATAAATTCCAAGTCTAAGGCATCTACCGAGAGTATATATGAGTTTATGTATGTATATGTGTGTTTGTGATTGTATGTTGTGTATGTGCGTGTGCATCTATCTCCTTATCTATCTATCTCCTTATCTATCTATCTATTTATCTACCCCTTGTGTATATATATATATATCATTTTATAGTACATGAATAAAACACAATTTCTGGAAAGCTTTGGAATTGATTCCTGTTTAACCTTGTGTGAAACTGCTTTCCATGTTATCAAGGATCAAGCATATAATTATATGTATTTATTTAATCCGTGTTTGTATTTAGGCGAGATAGGCTATGATTTCGACAGTACTGTCTATGATTTGGTAACTACGGTACAGTACTTAGAAGAGTTAAACCAAATTGAGTGCGAATAGGAGTAATCAATAATTGGAAATAATCGATATATGCAAAGATCAATTCCTATAATTATTTTTCAGACCTGGAAAATATAGTGTTATCATATATATA
>NC_068992.1:19879777-19882082 GCF_001194135.2 Octopus bimaculoides
TATATACTTGGGCCGATTCGTCCGACTAAAATTCTTCAAGCGGTGCCCCAGCATGGCTGCGGTCTAATGCCTGAAGAAAGTAACATGTAACAACAGATGAAAAATTAGGATATTTCTAGGAGGGGAAAATTAAATGCAGAATATATGTTGTCAACTCCATTTGTTTTTATGTTGTCTCTCGCGGTTATATGTCACATGAAACAGGTGACGTAAGCGGTAAATTATAATTATTCTAATATTACAATATCAGCAGTGTGACAAACGAGGCCGTACAATAGTAATGAAATTCAAATGAAAAATAATTACGGAAATAATAACTCATTTGTTATTGTCAGTGTATAATCATCATATTTCAACAATATTTCAACTATGCATAATTACTTTACTGCTTTTCAAAATTTACACCCAGCAATTATGCTTCCTTAATTTTGTTATCCATTACTGATATTTCCTCTTGAACCAGGCTCTTAGAACTCGTGTTTCTTCTCAATTTATTTCCACCCTTTCTCACTATGATATAGGTTAGTTGACCTATTAATTTACCAATACGTTTAGCTTAATTTTAACCTAACACATTTTTACTATAACACTTGCCATCTTAGTTACTTTAACCGAAATAAATAAAGGTAACAGCAAATCTGCACATTTCCACTGATCTATCACCTTCTTATACGCATACGTTCATATATATATGTATGTGGGTGTATATGTGCATATACATATATATATGTGTGTGTGTGTGTGTGTGTGTGTTTTTCTATTTGTGTGCGCGTGTGTGTGTAATATATGCATATATGAATATATATAGGTGTATATGATATATATACATAAGTATGTTCATGTATATATATATATATGTGTGTATATATACATACATATATTCATACACACACATATACATATATATATGCATGCACACACACCTGTGCGCACATCCAATATCCAACGATAGAACCTTGTGCACACAATCATATAAATACAAAAATATGCACACAAACATAGTATAATTGCATAATTATATATACATACGTGTGTGTCTGTGTGCGTGTGCGTGTGTGTGTGTGTGTGTGTGTGTAAGTATGTGTGTGTGTGTTTGTGTTTATGTATGTGTGCATGTATGTGTATATGTTTGCATACTTTGTGTATGATTCCACGTGATTATTATATAATAAAATAATATTTTCGAAATATTTCAGCGTGATATCTCCATTAAAGTAGAGATCTATATGCGTGTGCAAGGTTTTTGCCACAATGAATATTAAAAAGAAGAAGAAATGTTTATTTAATTATATTGCGCGTTCTCTAATATAATTAGCTCACTAGTGTTAATCAAAATAATTAAATAAATGTCACGTGTAATTTATGAAAGTCGCAATAAATTCAAATCGATACCTCAAGAGTTCTAGAGCAGAAATTGCGTGCAGCATTATACAGATAATTATGCTAACAAATTCACAAAGCATATACATACATGTACAGGTATGCTAGTATGTTTTCACATATTTCAATGAAACACATCACCCATACGTATACATGCACACGTATGCATAAAATATGATACCTAAATGCATGTATCGTCTATGCGTTTGTCTGTGCCTGTACGTATGTGTGCATTCGTAGATGCTTGTATAAGACTGTGTATAAAATAACGTGAATATTTAATGTCTAGAAACAATTGTGTCTGTGAATTAAATATACACAAACACATACTCACACACATATAAATATACATACACGCACACACTCACCGACACACACACACATCGACATATACAGAGACGCAGACACACACACACATGTACATACACATACATGCGCACAGACACATACATATGCATGTCTGAAATTGTGTGTCAAACGTGTTCGGCTATATGTTAGGCTGGTCCTCTTTCCAAGATGCCGTTCAAACTGATGCTCTAATTTCAATGGTAATCCAAATATAAACTTATTAAATAAGTGTAGTTGTTTGGATATTAGTATCGGGCGCTTAAATGGATATTATTATGGATACTAGTATCGGGCGCATAAATGAAGTACACGCGCACACACAATTTCTAAGAATAAATATTTAACAATGTATATATGTAATGATTTGTAATAGTAAGATCCAAGAATCTAGGTGTAGGGAGTTGGTAAGTTTCGAGCAGTCCGTGGTTGGTATAAAAATCAACTCCCAGGAACATTTGACTTTTTCATTTAACTAAAGTATCTGGGGCCCGATGAGTCGCTAGTACCCTCGTTGATTAATTATTACTTCCAAGGATCCGAGATTTTGCTAGGAAGGAAACATATGTAGCCTGCATTT
>NC_068992.1:19884588-19887036 GCF_001194135.2 Octopus bimaculoides
ATAAATATGTTTCATGGCTACTATAATTAAAGACGTACTTTTAGCTCTTACGTCTTCGTGACCTATTTTATTGGCAACTAAATTTTTCAAAATATATATACGACATGTAAAGTACGACATTTATATGTCTAATACATTTATATTTAAATGAGCTGTGAAATTAGGACAAGAGTGTAAATCACAGCTCGTTCGATATATTAAAATAAGGATCTACTAATACTATTTTGTTAAGGCTGCTTATCTCTTCCTCATGGTAGTTACCAAGTTCCCAATACATCTTAATTCACCTTATTCTTATAATATAGTAATAGCGCCCTTTCCTATTCTGCTTCATCCCACATTGTTCATATTCAGACTAATTACACCTTATTCCGACTGGCCTATAGCGTCTTGTTTTCCTATCTTTCGCACATTCACTACAGGAATTACAAACTTATCCCTTTGGATAACATTGTGATTATTACTCTTCATTCAATTAGGTACAATTGACTACTAGCCATGTATTATTAATGGGAATAAACTTCGTAAAACTTGAGTATGCCATAAAAGATAACGACATACAAATAACAACGCATGTCCGTAAATCGATATGCTCTTTTCTTTCAACCTCAGCATATGCATGAATAGCGATAACACCGTTTTGATGTTAGCATCAAAGTTTGTCATTGCGCGGCAACATCAAAGTTAATTGGATTAATTAATATACAAAAGTTTTACAACAACCTTATTGCACTATTTTACTCATCTCAAAAATCATAAAAGGTGCAACAAGAAGATTAGTTCAGGTAACATCTAACCAAATAATTCCACGTTCTGATGCTAAACATTGCACTATGTAGTACATTTACAATTCTGATTTTCACAGGCGTAGTAATCATCCTAAACGACAAAAAAATTACAGTGTCTCAGAATTATATTCAATCAAAAGGTGGTTAGTTCGCACAATCGTTTGCACGTCGGAAAGATGCCTATCTGTATTTTGTCCATCTTCACGTTCTGAGTTCAAATTCCGCCGAGGTCGACTTTTCCTTTCATCCTTCATGTATCAATAAAAATAAGTACGAGTTGAGTATTGGGGTCGTTGTAATCGTCTTGCCATCTACTCTGAACTTGCTGGCCTTGTGCCAAAATTTGAAATCAATGTCATATTCAAACATAAATGCAAATCCCCCAATATTGTTTCTTACAAATTTTTATTTTTATTTCTGCAATTTCGTCGATCTCCTACGAGGAATATACGTTTTAACAATTATATCGCAATATATTTACCAACTTTAACAAACACTTTCAATATCTTAGACATTCAAAGCGAATCGCATATTCAGTAAATTTTAGCATCAAGTTGCTTCTTCCGTCTTGTACGCAGTCATGTCTTGTTGTACCATATTTGTCGGTAAAACATTGGCCAAAACAGAAAATTTGTTACTTACTGATTATTGGTGGATTAAACGCTAAGATCTTAGCATCCAATAATAAACTAAAAATTATAATTTGAACCACCAGAATCTGGCTTTTTTGTATCCGAGAAGGTCTAGATATCTTGAGGCCCCAAATCAAAGCCTTAACAATAATTAATATCTTCAAAGGCACAAATATTTCTTCAAGTTCCTTACGGTATGCAGCAGTAGCATGAATCCATAAGGAAGCCACCATTTGTTTTTCCTCTTCAAATATTATTTCACGCCCTAATTAGTAACACTGTTAGAGTAGTTTCCCATATATATCAATCTTCAGAGCTGTTTCCAAATGAATGAAAATGCAATAAATCAATAAACTGAAACATTTCATCCACTCAAACGAGCTCGCTTTAAAAAAGAAGTCCACAAAGGGGGTGGGGAAATTCTCTTTTAATAAATTCCTACTTCAAATAATATTTTTCGCCTTAATTAATTTAAACATGAGAGTGATGTCCCCTATATAGTTATCGCCTGAACTTTTCCTAAATGAAACAATATGCAGCATTTCTATAAATTGGATAATTTTGACCCGCAAAACTTGTCGGTTCCAAAGCCCACAAAGAGGAAACATTCTCTTGTGTTCTTTTTCGTAGTTTTACGTGTTTTTAAAGAACTTCACACATCAGCCATCATGATGCCGTTTCAGAGAGTATGCTATGATAACCACCCATGACGCTCAACAGAAAAGGAGACACGCATACACATACACCAAACAGTCTAAACGAACTAAAAGATAAAGAAACATCACACTTTTAAATTAGTGCCTTACAAAGTCAATGAAACGAGCACATTATGCTGTTGCCAGGAATCTACAGACATAAACACATATATATATATATATATATATATATATATATGCACACATACACAAACATGAAAGAGGGGAACGAACACACGGACAGCCATCAGCCATTAAAAACGCATATATTACAAACGAATTTAAGCCTCAAGGAAAAGATGACAGTATGTGCAATCATACACACACACACAC
>NC_068992.1:19888051-19889142 GCF_001194135.2 Octopus bimaculoides
ATATATATATATATATATATATATATATATATATATACATAAATAACTTCTCACATAAACACAGATACACACTTATAGTAGAGTGAATATTTTTTTCTGAGGAACTAAAAATAACTTCCACTTGTAAATCTGTACCAACTCAGGAAACATTATAGCGGAATTTATCTATTAAAATGGAATATGTTGAGTATTGAATTAGTTCTGAATATTTATAGAACTAAAATGAATGCATGTACATCATGTATATATACATGCAAGTTCTATGCCATATATGAGGAAATCGATATAATTATAAGGTAGAAATATTGCGGATCTGAAATTAAACATGCGAAAATGAAGCCCTGTACATTATTTGCGAAGTTGCTGATGAATTTTAGTTTGTACATTATTACGTAAATGGTTACTTTTAGTGAGCAGATGTAAGACGTAAATATAAAATATTAAGTATACCTGAATCGAATGAAACGTTTTTATAGTGTGAAGAATCAAATTTCTACGATAGTGGGAGAGTAAAGGCCACGGGGAGCCGTGAGTTAGGAGCAGATGAAATTCTAATTGATTCAAACTGTTTATTATTATGTTATGGTCAAGAATATAACGCGGTAATCTAGCACAATCCCTAGCATGCCACTGTACCATAGAAATCTAATTATTCACACTATAAATAATTTCCATTGGAATCAGATACGCTTAATGTTTTATCGTCACCCTTTACCACTACTCACCAAAAGTCAGCATTTATCTGATGATATACGAACTAATATTTATCAACAACCGCTTCACTACTAGATTTCACGGCTTCATTTTTGTACATGCACATTTAAATCCTCAAGACTTATATAAGTGTGTGTGTGTGTGTGTGTGTGTGTGTGTGTGTGTGTGATAGTATATGTATGATATGCATTCATTCAATGATTGCAGTACTATAAATATTCGCAAATAATTCAATATTCAATATATTTCGTTTTAATAGATGAATTCCACTGTGACGTTACCTAATTTGATACAGATTTCCTTAATCAAGTTATTTTCAGTTCCAAATAACAAATGTACTCTCTAGCATGAGTGTGTATGTGAGTAGGTACGTTTAT
>NC_068992.1:19889227-19895221 GCF_001194135.2 Octopus bimaculoides
TATATATACATATATACATACATACATGCGTGTGTGTGTGTGTGTGTGCGTGCGTGTTTAGCAACAACAGACAAAATTCATAGCGGCATTTTGTCTGGTGTTTTACTTCCTGAGTTCAAATGCAGTCGAGGTCATCTTAGCCTTTCATCTGTCAGAGGATCGACAACAAAGCTATAAATTAAACCAATGTTTAAAAGCACTGGCCTTGTCTCAAGTTCTGAGGCCATTATATATGATCAAGTATAGAAAAAAAGACCAAAACAATACTAAGTTGTTTCGTATGTTATTTAACATATCCATATTAGTTTGTAAATCATATGTGTTTGTATGTTTCTGTTTATATCTTTATACATACATATATGCGTGTATGCAAGCCGAGTACACGAACAGAGCTTTGTGATATAATAGTGTAAACATATTAGTTATTGTCAAACTGAAATAATCTTTAACGAAGTAAGTTCCATACTTTTTTTTGACTCTCAGTATCAATGACATTTTTTCTTTGGTTGATGTTAAAGAGACCATATTCTTTAGAATGAATTAAGTACCACTGGGGAAATTACTACGGTTCCTCAAAGAATAAATTAATGCGTGAAAGAATAAATGTAAAAATCATTAGAAAATTAAATCTCTGGCGAAAATGGTTATAAAAAAAGCATTAAACCTCAATAGAGTTGTCATTTATTCGTAGTCTAAGTGGGTTCATAATTGAAAATATTAATTAAATAACGGGTAAAAAAGAGAGAAGATTGACATGTAGAGAACAGATTTATAGTTGTTCTTAAGTTAAATTTAATTAAAAATATAGCAATTATGCTCAGTGTGTCTTTTCATGTTTTAGTGTTGGAACTCTCTGTGTTTATCAATGGTTTGCGGTGGGTATACATATATGTGTGCATTTGTATGTTCTATACACTTTTTATTTATTTATTTATTCATTTATTTTATTTATTGTTTGACTCTTCTTGGTCTGTGATTGGTGGTGGTTTATTATTGCTCAAATGATCGATTTAAATCTTTAAACATTCCAATTAAATGATTTTGATGAGAATGTAAAAGCATTGCTTTCCAGATATCGTTATGTGGCAGCTAAGTAGAAATAAAAATAAATAAATGAAATAAATAAAAATAGAAGCGTTTTAATCCAGTGCTATGAAATCAGACGTAAAATTTCTCGGAATATTTCTTAATTCATATCTCTCGCAATTATGGGGGAATTCAAAAATAGAATTATAGGTCAATTGATTCAGGGTCATGGATGGATCGCCTGGAATTCTGGGATCGAATATTAATAGTAGTGTTGCCGCTATTATTATTATTATTATTATTGTTATTATTATTATTATTATTATTATTATTATTATTATTATTATTATTATTATTATTATTTTTATTATTGGTATCATTATTATTATCTCTGGGGTCGGTGTTATTGACTTTCTCCTCTCTTCAAAGTATCTGACCTTGCACCAATATTGGAAACATTATAATAAATTATTATTATTATTATTATTATTATTATTATTATTATTATTATTATTATTATTATTATTATTATTATCATTATTATTATTATTATTATTGTCGTTATTGGCCAAAGCCTGGTCGACTTTTTCAAGTTCCATTTGAAACAGAAAGTGAGGGTTGGAGAGAGAAGGTTGTCCTCTTCCTCCTAGTATTTTTTGTTGAAATGCGTGTGAATGTGGCAAGAATGGCTCGTGTAAATTGACCTATCTGAATACACGCCCGTAGGCCGGATGGGTTGAGGAAGAGATAGCTGCCTGCCTGGAGTGATCTTCGCGGTCAGGGTGACCAGGATGTGTGGGTTTTGCTTGATTGTCTCTGGGTCGATTTCTTCCATTTTGAGGATTTTATTCATTAAGTTTTGTTGTTAATTCTTATTGCTTTAATGTTTTTTTATACGTATTTATGTGTTAACCCCCATGTGACTGCCCTTTTGTTTTGTTTTTGGTCCTTGTGGCCAATGAAGAAAATATTATTGTTATTATGATTATCATCATCATCATCATTGTTATTTTGGTGGTGGTGAGGTAGTAGAATCGTTGGGGGCGCCATTCGGCAAAATTGTTGGTGGCATTTCTCCTTTCTGTGTTCTAATTCCCCACAGGTCATCTCTCGCGTTCGATAAGATGAAGTACAACTTAACTAATGGGTTCCATGTAAACGACGTGTCCTCAAAATTGTTGGCCTTGAGCCAAATTTATTTCTACCACCACCACCACTACTGCTGCTACTACTACTACTACTACTACTACTACTACTACTACTATAAATCGACTAACGCCCCTCCCTCGAATTTCAGGCTTTGTGCATATAGAAGAAAGTACTATTATTATTATTATTAGTAGTAGTAGAAGTAGTGGTGTTAGTTTTATTGGTAGTAGTTTCCATCGATTAATCTTTTGATATTTAATCTTAAGGATTCAGTGAGATGAACTACTCACTCAAGTTCATTATTTCGTTCGTAAAGTGGGAGGAATTTTTCCTTCACATAAATTCCATTCAGTTATCTTTTCATTTGCATCGTTTAGTGCTGGTGCAGTGAATCTTATACACACAATTTCCATTTACTGCTAAGATGTGCTTGAATCCCGTTATTAGGAAAACGTATAAATGCTTTTAAGAGAACGTCGATGACTATGGCTCCATAATCAAGCTAATACAATAAATATAAATTTTATATTTCGCTACAGAAATAATCTTTTCTTCTTTAGGCACAAGGCCCGAAATTTTGGTGTAGGAGCCAGTCGATTAGATCGACACCACTATGCAACTGGTACTTAATTTATCAGCCCCGAAATGATGAAAGGCAAAGTCGACCTCGGCCGAATTTGAACTCCGAACGTAAAGACAGCCGAAATACTGTTGAGTATTTCGCCCGGCATGCTAACGTTTCTGCCAGCTCACCGCCTTTCGCTACAGAAATAATCTTTTCTACTCTATGCTCCAGGTCCGAAGTTTTGAGGGAGGGAGCCAGTCGATTAGATCGACCTCAGTACGCAACTCGTACTTAATTTATCAGCCCCTAAATGATGAAAAGCAAAGTCGACCTTGGCGGAATTTGAACTCAGAAAACAGACGAAATACCGCTAAGCATTTCACCCAGCGTGTTAACGTTTCTGCCAGCTCACCGCTACAGAAATAATAAAGAAACAATAATACTGAGCTTGTCGTACACCAAAACTTAGGCCGTTTAGTTACATACAGTATGAGTCGAATTGTTAAACAGGCGCAGGTGTGTCTGTGTGGTGAAATGATTGCTTCCCCAAAACATGATTCCGTGTTCAGTCCAATTGCATGGCACCTAGGGAAAATTGTCTTCTGCTATAGCCTCTTACCCACCAAAGCCTTGTCAGTGGATTTGTTATATGGAAACCGAAAGAAGCCCGAAGTATATCTGTGTGTGTATGTGTGTGTGTGTGTGTCTCTGAGTGTATGTGAGCGTGCGTTTCATTGTGTTACCGTAACATTGCGGTTAAGCAAAAGAGGTCGAGAAAATAAGTATGAGGCTTGAAAAAGAAAGTAAATACTGGGCTTGATTCCATGGACAAAAATTTCTTCGAGGCAGTGCCCCAGCATGGCCGCAGCCTAATGACTGAAACAAATAAAAGAAAACAGTATAAGTACTTATTTGATGTGAGTTTCGTAACTATATGGACTAAAGGTAATCTCTCTATAAATCGATTCATTATATAGTTAATATAGACGTTTGTATTTGTAGATGCTATTTCTGGATCCGCTCAACTTCTCGTATTTTTCAAATGTAAAACAGTTATGATGCATATCACTCCGTGGAGAGTCACTAATAATTTAAGCCATACTAGTTACTGTCTCTATGTAATATCGTTTTTCCAGGCCATTGTAGATCAAAGAGTTCTACTTCTCTACATTGGATATATTTCTAGATAAAATTCCGATTATCATCATCCGTATCGATTACCAATTATTAGACGAAATATGTAAACACATAAAACATGGTTCTCTTATCTAATAGTTAGCAAAAGACTTCTGCGTAATCGATTTATTTACATAATATTACTTCCAAACGTTCTTAATATATCCACACTACTTCTGTAATGTTTATTATACTTTTGTAATATTTATTATATTAGATGCCGTCTGAAGATGGAGAAATGGCTGAATCGTAAGCCTGCCGTTGAAAGTGTTTCGCGGCATTTCTTCCATCTTTACACTTTGATTTGAAATGACTGTGAGGTCGACTTTGCTATTCATCCTCTCAGGGTAGATTAAGTAAGTACAAATAATAAATACGTATATGCATATATACGTACATGTATGTACATACCTACATCTACATGTACATATAGATGCATATCTGGGTACAGGACGTTGCAAAAAAAACGTGGACAACATGATAAACAGAGTACAGAAAACACACAGGCCACATAGAGAACAATTCCTTCATCAGCTGCCACCATTCTAAAACTAAGTGTTTCGAACCAGGTGAAGTCTGGGGTCGATGTGACTACTACCCATTAAACTGCTAGCTCTGTGCCTCTAGTAGACAATTATATTAGAGGAGATATTTAGTGAATGATGTGATGAATACGAGGCTGTGTGGCTGCGAGATTCACTCTCCAATCATGAGATTATGTGTTCACTCTAACTGCTGAGCTCACCATTAATTTGTGAGTAAAGAATGACAGAAGGAAACTGTCCGAAAACACATATCTTTTATATTTTACTTGTTCTTATCCTTCATTTGTTTAATCCTTTTATCCTCTACTTCTTTCAGTCATTAGACAGCAGCCATGATCGACTAGACATATAACTAAAGCGGTTCCCACCATAAGCATCGGGTCTTATTTTAAAGGGTTACTTTCAGATTTGCTTCTATATTTAGCAAGATGATTGACGTCCAACTGGCCTCCTCGTTGGCCCATATCTTATCATATGTACAAATATTAGGTCATTTGCATATTTGTGTGAAGTGGCTGGAATGTCAGAGTGTCGTGTAGACTGCTTCGTGGTATTTATTCCAACTCTGAGTACATGTTACCTCCGAGTTCTATCTTGGATTTCACCCCTTTCGGGGACTATAGTAATTTAATAATCCATGTAGGTTGATTGAAGCAAACATAATAACCTCGTATCGGCTACTATATAGTATTTTTTCCGACACTTTGCATTCTGAATGAAAATGCCCTCACGGCCTACTTGTGTGGAAGACTTAAACACTGTCCGGTATGACACCTTACTTATTATGATGGAGTCTTTTCTGTTCAAAGCATCCGAGTCAAGTTGTTTGTCATGGCTTGCAGCCTTCAGTTCTGGCTAAAATATAGCAAAAGCATGTTTCCAGTCATCTCACACCTTATGTCTACACACACACGCAAACATGCGCACACACACATACACATACATACACATGCACGCACACACTCACACACATATGCACGCTCAAGCGCGCACACACTCACATATACATACAAACAAAAACACGCACATGCATTTATGGATTGGCGGTTAGAGTATTCCGCTCATTGTCGAAAGGTCGTGAGTTTGGTTCCTGGCGAAAGATTCTCGTTGAGTGATATGTTTTAGTTCACATTACTGCAGTCCACTCAAACGGCAAAACTGAGTAGTACCTGTAATTCAAAGGGCCAGCTTTGTCACATTCCTTGTCATGCTGAAAGTCCCTGAGAACCACGTTAAGGGTATGCGTATCTGAGGAGTGCTCAGCGACTTGATCGTAAATTTTTCCTGAGCAGGTTGTTCCATTGAACACTCAAGGTGTCGTCGTGAAAGAAGAAATTTTTTTTCCTACGACATATACAACACCCACCAGCATATTTTGCGCCCGAACCTACCTAGATGTGTTCAGAATAATTATAAAATTCTAATACTCGTACTTCAAGTCGCTCTATACGATTATAGGCGCGTTCGCACACACACATAGAAATATATGAACACACACACACACACACACACACACACACACACACACACACA
>NC_068992.1:19897346-19899207 GCF_001194135.2 Octopus bimaculoides
ATATATATATATATACGTATAAACACAATCGTACATACACATACATACACGAACATCAATGCGTGTATATGTATGGATGCATGTATATATGCATATAGATGTGTATATATGTGAAACAACGCTTTGTCCGCTTGTAATCTGAAAGAGTTAAATGTGTTAATTAGCTGAGAAAGTTGCTGGTTTAAGAATTTTGAACAGAAGAAAATATCAAAAATTTACTTACGCTCATTAAATTTGTTCTACAAGACATTTGAAGCCATTTTGCATTTGTACTTCACAATTGAGTATCTAACATCTATCTATCTACTTATCTATCTATCTATCTATCTATCTATCTAGAACCACGTATCTGGGAATCAAGCTTCTTACCACGCAGCCACTGCTGTGCGTATATGTGTGTCATATCCTTACTACCCACAAGGGGCTACACACAGAGGGGACAAACGGATTAAGTCGATTATATTGATCCCAGTGCGTAACTGGTACTTATTTACTCGACCCCGAAAGGATGAAAAGCAAAGTCGACATCGGCGGAATTTGAACTCAGAATGTAGCAGCAGACGAAATGCCGCTAAGCATTTCGCCCGGCGTGCTAACGTTTCTGCCAGCTCGCCGCCTTGTGTGTATATGTGTGTGTATGTGTTTGTGTATATATATGTACACACTCACGGGGTCGTTCAGTTTTCCGTTTGTCCTGTTTTCCAATTGCTACTCTCGTTGTTTGCGTATTGAACTCATTTATTTTCGTATTTCATGTTTTTTTACTGTTGGTGACGTCCTGTATCCATATATGCATATGCATATATATATATATATATATATATATATATATATATATATATATATATATATATATATATAGAAAAACATTAATTAAAGTACTCAGAAACCTGGGTGTTTGTACATTTACAGATTTTTATTAATGTCACATTAAATGGAGCGCTTTTCACCTAGTCGTGTAGGTTTTTCAAATTGTTTTTATATATATATAAGCACTCTTACATATGTTTACATTTGTTTGTACATGTATAAGCGGTAAGGGATATATGAGTATCGGAAAACATAATCAATATGGATGCGTTTTAGTTGACCACATTTCATTACACCCGAAAAAAAAGCATTCATGGTTGACCTAGGAAAACCAACATTTCTGCCTCTTTCTATGTCTTACTTTCATTCTTTGTCTCACTCTCCCTCCCTGTCTCCCTCTACCCTTATATATATATAAGTGTGTGTGTGTATGCATGTGTGTGTGCGTGTGTGTGTGTTTTTGTGTGTGTGTGTGTGTGTGTGCGTCACTGTGTATGTGTGTGTGTGTGTGTGTGCATCGCGCACACCGAACTTTACCCATAGGATTTTAGCTGTTAGGATTAAGACAAAGAAACATACGTTCATTTTGTTTTACTATATACACACACCACACGCGTGAAAAGTTTACTACGGCATTTACAAACATGTGATTACTGACTGATGCGTATTAGGTAGACAATCGTATAATGACAGAAGCGCCATATACTCAGATATGTAAGAGTACACACAGAGAACAACAATGACATGGACAATAGCACTCAGCTTCATACACGCATGCTTATACAAAGTGATACATACGAACACATACACATATACGTTCATACATAATGTATACATCCATTAGTCCATACCTACATATATGTATACACTTATACATGCATATATATGAATATGTATATATATATGAGTGTGCGTGGGTAGGTGTGTGTGTGTGTGTGTGTGTAGATATAGATATATATATATATATTGGTACATGAATACACATCCTCACACACACAGACATTTATATTGATACATACATATACGTGTGCGTGCGTATATATATATATAT
>NC_068992.1:19899774-19900979 GCF_001194135.2 Octopus bimaculoides
GTTCTTAGGTGGTATCTTTTTGTTTATGAAGTAGTTTCTTCTGTGTGAAGCGTGTGTGTATGTGTGTGTCTGTGTCTGTGTCTGTGTTTGTACGTATGTGTGTGTGTGTTGGGGCTGATGGTACGGTTAATTCTGTCGGTGCTAGGTGGAGGATGAGGTGTTCTTTATTTCTATAGTCGTTTGTTTCCTATTAATTTTTATGATGCTGACGATTGTGATTCTCATGATGATGAAGATGATGATGATGATGATGATGATGATGATGATGACGACGATGAGACGGATTATACATATTTATTTTTAGTCTTTTTTAGTTACCTATTTTTTTTTAGTTGTTGCCGGTTGCTGTAGATATGAAAGCTTTCCTCATAGTCACATTCTCAACGAGAATTATGAATATACGTTGATGATGATGATGATGATGATGCGAATGATGATGAGGAGAAGGACGAGGTGCCGAAGGAGCATCACGATGGTGGTGGTGGTGGTGGTGGTGGTGGTGGTGGTTTTGGTAATAATGGAGATGCTGGCTGGTGTGGTATTAATATAAGCTCTTTAGTTGCTTTTGATGATGCCGATTCAAAAGGAATTTATCTCGCTGGTGTTACTCGGTGGATATGATGGACGAGCCAAAATTAATATCATTTATGATAATATCGATGCGGCTGTGGTTATTGCTGACTTCTAGGTTACACTTTAACCAGTAAACCCTTTAATCAGGAAAATCGACATTCCAAACGGGCTCAACCCGACTGTTTTCCACAGACTACGTTATTCAATACATTCTTTTTGACACAGTAGGATTCCGACCGGAGGGAAATATAGTCGCCTTAATTTATAGGTCGAGCGACAAATTAATAGCTCTTTCGTGTGAGGTTGTAGTAATGATAATGGTGATCAAGGTCATTTTAGTAGACAGGGTATGTAGTTGTGCTCTCATATGTTTTTTTTTTTTTTAGTGTTCATGATAATCGTAATAATAATAGTAGTGATTACGCTGGAGGTATTGGTACTGCGATGGTACTATAATTGCGAGAGGAATTCCTGCTTATGCTGCTGGTGGTGCTGATGAAATTAAGTAAGGATGTTGGTGAGTTTACATCCCCGTAAATTAGTGGTTCGGTATAAAACTCGATAGAATATGTACTAGGCTTACAAAGAATAAGTTCTGGGGTCGATTTGGTCAACTAGAATATATATATATA
>NC_068992.1:19901236-19903399 GCF_001194135.2 Octopus bimaculoides
TATATATATATATATATATATATATATATATAGAGAGAGAGAGAGAGAGAGAGAGAGAGAGAGAAAGAGAGAGAGAGAGAGAAAGATTCATACATACACGCATATATGTGTTGCATTATATACACGACAAGGTTAAATTTTTATCTTTCTTTTATATTTTTCCTATTTTCTTAATTCATACGGAATAGTTGTGTTTCTAAATTCATATCCAATCTTTCAAGACCAACGGTTCTAAGTGCGGCTACGAATACATCCTTCCAGCCGCCACCAATGGTCTCCCTTCTATAAAGATGATAATTGTTTTTTCTTTCATTGACTTGTGTTTAACTGTTTTTTGGTGCAGCACCTAAAAAATTCAGGCTTTGGATCTCATCGGGATACTTAAAGTTTTGAGCCCTCCCGCTCTGAAACGTTTCAGCTACATCAAGAACTGGATTGAATATATGCTGCGTTTGTATTGTTTCTTTCATACTTGTGCAGTTCATATAGACTTTCCCAATAATCTCGAGTTTATTTGTTCGTAGCAGTCAAATTTTGACTTGGATTTTTAAAATTGTGCTTTTATTTCAGTAGTGACGTTTTCATTTGTATATTTGAACTCTGCCACACTGAGGACCTGCTGATGATATCCAAAATGGTGGCGCTATATTGATGCGGAAAATTATATTCATAATCATGAAATCTATGTATAATGTCCACTACCTTTGTCATAGACAAGTTACGTGAAACTCTGTCAGTGACCAGGTCGTAGAGAGTGAGATGAAACTTCAGATAGAAAATGCTAAATGATTAAGTGAGGATAAAATATTTTATGCATTTTTGAACAGGTAATGTATCATTCACGATGTAATTGCTTTAGTTTAACAAAACGGTCCCATATCAAATCAATTACTGGAAAAGAACACTTCTAAATTTAACATATGTGGTCTCAAACCACTCTAAAGCTCCTCTTTATAATGTAGTAATATCCAACAAATTCTCAAATGTATTGAATGCTTTATTATGTTGGATAATGTATCTCTTTAAGTTGGTCCCGTGGTTGGGCCGTGTTTGCTTAAGAAGCATAAGAAGTATTTCTGTATCAACACCGTTCATACAGAAATATATTAGAATACACATTTTACTGACGTGGTTGTTATTTGTCTTTCATATTAACCAATGTCGACAAGTAGCTTTTCTCTTGTAATATTGTATATTGCGTCTATATTTCTACAGCTTTTCGAAGACATATTTGTGTGACGCTCATCACAGTGTGGTTTTGTCCGTGAACAGGTAGCAGTTTCAAGCAAAAGAAGTGTTGAAATCATAATACAAATAAAAGCTTAGTGAAGTTAACGGTTTTATGTGATTCTGAAGGGCGAACCTGCATATTCCACACTGCAATCGATTTATCATCTCGTTGATGTTCTGTCTTTTGGACGGGTTTCCGTATACCGTTCTACTTCGGTGTCACTCAGGTGACTATTAAGGTTCAAAATGATGCAATGCACTTTAGTCAAATATGTCGTTCTGCTTTAGGATTAATCACATGTCTGGCTACAGAGCATGATAGAACAAATGAGTGGTACAATGAACGGTTGTATTATTGATGGCGACTTTTGTTCACGTCACTAAAGCGTTGTTGAAACTGCTTTGAAGATTCTGGCAATTGATGTGACTTGCGATTTTAGTTTTAAGATCGAAACCTAGAGACGAATTCACGAATGATCTATTTTCCTTCTAACAGAGCAGATGACACAAAACATTAGCTTTCCTTCTGTGTTCTGGTGCCTCTGATTGCCTACGTAATAGCTGATTCATCCCTCCATTGGTTTCCAAGTGTATCTGAATAGTGAGTTACGATTCTTTTTGAGGCAATGGCAGAGGCAGTTATTGTGTTGGTGCGAGCGACTTTTGAATGGGCTTGCTTAATCGTCAGCAGCAAGTTTATATTTTTTGAGATGATAGGAAAATGCGTTAAAATATACTTCTGTATCAACGATGTGGGTACAGGAATAGCAATAAGATTTTTAAAGTGAAAATCACGCTTCTGTTGTTCTGTCTGTATGTCTCTGTCTTGTCACTCCCGCTATCTCTGTATGCATATAATGTGTGTGTGTGTGTGTGTGTGTGTGTGTGTGTGTGTGTGTATATATGTGTGTGTATCTTTGTGTGTCTGTGTTT
>NC_068992.1:19903422-19905300 GCF_001194135.2 Octopus bimaculoides
ATGTATATACATATATATATATACATATACATATACACACACACACCTTCCCCCACACGAACGCACATACACACACCCATACATTTTTCTGTATGTTTTTTTGTGTTATATTTAAATGCGTCCACATGTACACCCGTCACTCTATGTACATCAGTTTTACCTTTCTTTTCGTGCAGTACTTTGCATTGACCTCCTGCCCTTGGCCAGTGTTACATAACATAAGCACGTAGCAATATTTGATCATGATGTCTTGAGATTTAAAGCGCTATTGTTTAGAATTCATTTAGTGATAAATTATATTCCCTATAATATATGTCAATATTCGCACGGGTATATTGAAAATATTTGTCTACAAATATAGATACGTTTTTGTTCACTTCAAAACAGAATACTCAGGGGAGGCTATCAGTCATTTTAACGATAATTCATTTAGAAGATCGTTGTAATGGCAGTTTTCTCCTCATTTTACAGAAGAAGAAATAATATGCTTCCGTATGGTTTTCTGGTGACTAAATTATACCAAACGTGGGAATCATTTGGGAGAATAAGAATTCTATTTTCGATTTAAACATATACTGAAGAAGTCTTGTTAGATCAAGGGACTTTGTTTGAAATTGGAAACTAAACATATTAAAGAAAAATAATTAGTGTTCCAGCAATGAAAATAAGTAAACAACTGGAATAAAATTGATAAACAAGACTAAAAGCAAATAATTATGATTCAGAAACAGTAAATTCCCACTTCTGATGCGTTGGTGTCTCTTTCTACAACGATTATGTAAGACATATCTGCTGATTAGTAAGAACTTATTCAATTTCAGCCAAATTTTTATCTCCTCGCTCTTTGTCTATTTATATGAAAGTACAACAAAACCTCTTCACGTAGCTTGCTGATCAATGCCTCTAGATGCGTGCTGCCGCAACTCTTTGCCAACTCACTGACTTGTAATAGTATGTATAATTATTCTACATGAGGCACCAAGCCTGAAATTTCGTGGGAAGCGGGTGGACATCAATTACGTCTACCACAGTACTTGATTATAGTTTATGAAATTCGAAATGATAAAAGCCGAAGTTAACCAACGTGGAATTTGAATTAACATATGAAAGAGACAGAAGAAATAGAACTAGGCATTTTGACTAAACTGCTAATGATTCTGCAAGCTCCTAACCGTAGTAGTAGTAGTAGTAGTAGTAGTAGTAGTAGTAGTAGTAGTAGTAGTAGTAGTAGTAGTAGTAGTAGTAGTAGTGGTAGTAATAGTAGTAGTAATAGTAGTAGTAGTGGTGGTGGTGGTGGTGGCGGTGTTGGTGTGTAGAAGTAGTAGTAGTAGTTGTGGTGGTGGCAGCGGTACCGGCGTTGGTGGTGGTGATAGTAGTAGTAGTAGTGGCAGCAGCAGCAGCAGCAGTAGTAGTAGTAGTATCAGTAGTCTTAGTAGTAGTAGTAGTAGTAGTAGTAGTAGTAGTAGTAGTATTAGTAGTAGTAGTAGTAGTAGTAGAAAACGTAATACAAATTATTATTACGCATATTAAGCATCTGTTTAATGACGTCGTCCATAAAATTCGCTTTAATCACCGTCATAATAAACATGGCTGCCACGTATATAGAAATATTTTATTGTTGTCTTGGGACCCATCAAGGAAACATGACATAATTTATCAATGGATTATCGCGTTTAAGATTGTTCTAAGATGTATTTAATAGGCTTACACCGAACATATCGAATGATAGATGTACAGCAGTAATAAGTCCTTGCATTGTACGAGCATATATCCTTTCACGCATATACAAGGGACCGCGTGCACGAACAAAGGAACATACATACAATAATATATACACACGCACATGCATTATATATATATATATATATATATATATAT
>NC_068992.1:19905948-19906493 GCF_001194135.2 Octopus bimaculoides
ATATATATATATATATATATATATATATATATACATATATATACACATATATATATATATACACACACACACATATATATATATAAATATATATATATATATATACATACACATCTATATGTATATGCCAGCATTTATATATATATACAAAATGGGACAAGAAGGCAAAACATCCAGATTGAAATCCTTTAGACAAATGCATTCATTTTCGAAAGTGTAGAATTCGTCCTGTGCAAAGGATATCCTTAATCTAACAAGTGTAAATGTAACAGTAACTCTATTTCACAAGATATATTTTCACATATCTTAAAACACCAAAACCGAAGATTGCGAGCAAGATGATGACCACAATAAATGTATTCTTATTTTGTACTTACTTTCATTTAACATTATTCGTGTTCTTTACGTCTCGTGATATCGAAATTTAGCTTCGAGTTTTCTTCATAGAGTCATTTGCATTATGAACTTTACAAGATGCCAATTTAACGGCAAACACCATTGTTGCATATTTATATATGTATATATATATATATATATATATATAT
>NC_068992.1:19906976-19911011 GCF_001194135.2 Octopus bimaculoides
TATATATGTAAATATACATATATATGTATATGTATATATGTATATGCATATATATACATATATATATATTACACACGTCATTTTGTTTAAGAGTGTCTAATGTTTTTTTTCTCATTAGTCTTCTTTTTTCTTTCGTTTCATATCGTTCTTCACAAGATTTTTTTTTTTTATATTTGCTCTTCGACTGTTATTCGTTCGTGACAAGTTTGTCTCCATCAATAATCGTATACTTGTTTCCTTCTTTATTTTTTCTTGTCTTGGCTGCGCACCCACTTCACATCCCACTAGCTTTCTCCTCTCCATTTTTATACTACTACTACTATTGCTACTACTATGGCTACCTCAGCTGCTGCTGTTACTGGATGTAAGTGTGAAAGCACAATCTACATATAACAACATCACTCAGAGAGCGCGAACCTCCACCAAGGCAAAACCAACGTCCTCTCAATGATTAACCAGAGATGATTTTTAAAATGAGAATATCTGAAATAAACTTGATTGCTCTCACAAACGAAAATACTAAAAATGAACACGATCGTTCTCAAAAATTAGGTAAAAAAAAAAACACAGGAAAAATAATCCGGAATCCTTGTCCTGTACCAGATCGACCCCAAAATCTAAGCACTCCGTGCCAGTCACAAGGCCAAGCTTCCGTGAAAGTTTCATCCATATCTATCCTGCAGTTCTTGAGATATCTTGCCCATAGACAAGCGAACAAACAAACGCTACTGAATGCAATACCTCCGCCTTCGCTAAGGGGGAGATAATTAACAAAACAAAGACAAAAAATATAGGAAGTATGAAACAGACGCCATATGTTGTTTCAGTTCGCTACATTTTATCGAAAATGGTATTGTTAAAATAATTGTCACAACCTAGTATAAGTACTTGCTGATACGAACAACCATCGATTTCAACCAAACCAATATTTGTTGAACTGTCAGCTGGAGCGGTGAGAGGAATATGTCTGCTCTGGCCTGTGCATTCTATAAACTGAGCGTATAAATATAAAATACGAAGCTGAACTCAGCCGTATTTGAAATCAGTTATGAGGACTCTAACAAGGTCAGCGAATATTCCCCTTGTTCTAACTAGTATGAAAATATTCAGACTTATAGTACACGCCCTTTGCAATCTTTGATATGCTTCCCTGTTCTTCGATGATGTGGGTTTCTCTTGTTTGAGGAGCGAAATTAACTGCTCCTGAATAAACCTGTGATTGGCGGGGCTGGCAGAAGCTTTAGCACACCGAGCGAAATGCTTAGCGGTATTTCGTCTACCGCTGCGTTCTGAATTCAAATTTTACCGGGGTCGACTATGCCTTTCTTCCTTTCGGGGATGACAAATTATGTAGCAGTGAAGTACTGAGATCGAAGTTATCGAGAAGTCCTCTCCCGCCAAATTTCAGACTCTGTGCCAATTGTAAAAAGGATTATCATCATTATTTTTATTATTATTATTATTATTATTATTATTATTATTATTATTATTATTATTATTATCATTATCACCACCACCATAGCAATAATGGTAGAGTTATGTCCAGCGACCTCGACTATCACCCTATCACCACCGTTGAAATGGCCGAGCAGGCTGTCTTCCTCTGTCCAGCGGCTATGGTGGGCGGTGCTGAGATCATTCAAGAAAAAACACTGTCCTCTTCGTTCAAGCCCTCCTAGACTTCTTCAGGTCCCACTTGCAAAGAAATATCAGTGTCCAGGGAAGATGTTTTAACCACAACTCATTTCTGAAATGATAGGTGATTTTGACAAAAATGGTCATACTAAATAGACCTAATCGAAGCATATGCCTGTAATCTGGAGAACAATAGTCGTGGTCAAGGTGATCAGATATTTCGGTTTCATTGACTGGCTTTAGCTGGAGGATTGCCTGTACCAGGACAGTGTCCTTCACGTATCACATACTTGCTATGTATACTTCTATATCGTTTAGCTGTTGTTTTTTATTTCTATCTCCTCCTCTTTTACGTAATCCCCACCGCAAATTGTAAGTTGTCCTCGTGACGTCTCATCATCTATGTCCACTATTATCTCCATACTACTACTACTGCTGGTACTACTACTTCTACTTCTACTACTACTACTACTACTACTACTACTACTACTACTACTACTACTACTATTATTATTATTATTATTATTATTATTATTATTATTATTATTATTATTATTATTAATATCTCC
The DNA here is from genome assembly GCF_001194135.2 of Octopus bimaculoides. Classification (NCBI taxonomy): domain Eukaryota; kingdom Metazoa; phylum Mollusca; class Cephalopoda; order Octopoda; family Octopodidae; genus Octopus; species Octopus bimaculoides. The sequence goes on from NC_068992.1 coordinate 19,909,181, forward strand.
ATAAATCGACTTATATCATCTTATATTTTCTATATTCTACTTTGTTGCATCTCAATTTTTTCTGGCACATTTTTTTTTTTTTTTTTGGTTTCTGAATTTTCCAGCGTCACCATATTTTATCATTTCTCATCATTCGTATTTATATTTTTTGGTGTTGTTTTACTATCATCTTCACTCATCTTTATATAATTTACTATTTTGTCCGCTTCTTCTTCTTGTCTTCAATGGTATTCCATTGCTTCCTCCTTCTCTTTAATATCATCCTCTCCCCATTCCTCCTATCATTCTCGCCGTCGTTCTTGTTTGCATCATTGTCTTTTCATACTAATTCTGTAATATATCACCGATACTTTCACACACATACATATATACATACAGGCATGCATATATGAATATGTCTATATATATATGTATGTATATATATATGTGTATGTATATGTATATATGTGTATGTATACATATGTGTGTGTATGTGAGTGTGAATGTATTTATGCGTATATATATGTATATGTATGTACATATATATGCATATATATATATATATATATATATATATATATATATATATATATATATGTATATATATATATATATATATATATATGTGTGTGTGTGTGTATATATGCACATACGCACTCACACTCACACACTCACAAGCATACATACATACATGCATACATACATACATACATACATGCATACATAGAGAGAGTAAGTGTCTATTTCGTGTGTTCCAACGGGCTAATAGTATGTAGATATATTCGTGTCTTTGTAGACAGGGTATTTATCGCTACCACATTTTTTAAGTACCTAATATATACATACACATATATATATATATATGTATATGTATATGTATATATGTATATGTATATGTATATATGTATGTATGTTTGTATGAATGTGAATACATGAATCTGTTTGTGTGTGTCTCCGCGTATGTATGTACATCGCTATCTCGCTCTGATGTGTAAGGAAGTTGTAGATAAAAACGTCCAGTCTCAAGAGATAGCTATCTATCGTGGCCAACCATATTTATTAATGTCAAATAAATGATTATGATACGGACATTACGCGTACTCAGCACTAGATCTACTTTGCATATATATACGTAAATATACACACATATAGATATATATATATACGTACATACATATACCCACACACTCAGGCGCATTTCAACCTTGGTACTTCGAATTGTGGTAAACTTAGTTATCTTGCTGATATTATTACAAAAGAAAACAAAGCAATATACGGCAACACGATTACGAAATTTCATGGGGTTCTTTAATAAAATAGCGATAAGATAACATGTCATCGTTGTATGAGATATACATCGCTACCAATGATTAAATGCTATAAGATCTTTATATTAAGAAAAATGATCATGTGTGTGTTCTTTAGTCTTTGATGTAAATGCCTCGACTTAGTTTTAATCTAGGAGAGATTATCTCCCCTTTAGTTGTATAAATTCAGCTGGAGCACACAACGTGTCCAAAACGTCCTAATTGTGTGATGGTGTTCTATGCTAACGTCAAAAGCGACCAATTTCTGGGATTTGGACAAAATGATTCGATCTCATTAGTTAAGTTCACTCATTATTTCTGTCCAGGCAAAATATATGGGGCAATATACTGTAAGAAAAACTAAACCAAAATTTTCATATTTTCATGTGCGCATGTATGTATAGATGTAAGTATTTATGTATGCATATATATATATGCAATTAGATAAAGTGTGATTACGTTCCTTAGAAAGTGAAAATATGAAAATCTCTCTCTCTCTCTCTCTATATATATATATATATATATATATATATATATATATATAT
>NC_068992.1:19911258-19913808 GCF_001194135.2 Octopus bimaculoides
TATATATATATATATATATATATATATCTTTCTATCTATCCGTCTGTCTGTTTGTCTGCCTGTCTATCAATTTATTTATCTATCTATCACTACATATGTATAAGTGTCTGCTTCTTATTCTCCTCTTCTGTTCTGTGCCTCTCCCTCACTGTGTATATGTGTATGTATATATATATATATATATATATATATATATATATATATATATACATATATATATATATACACATATACATAGATACATATTTATAGCGGATTAGAGAGCGAGATGGGGAGAGAGCTGTGTGTGTGTGTATATATATATATATATATATATATATATATATATATATATATAGAGAGAGAGAGAGAGAGAGAGAGAGAGAGAGAGAGAGAGAAATAGAGAGAGAGAAAGAGAGAGAGAGAGTGTGTGTGTGTGTTATGAAATTATGTAATCAGTATTAATGTTTTCCTTTGAAGTACTTTGTTAAATGGTATCGAAGATGCTTTAGTGATCGAATGATAAAATCAATAGAAATATCTCCAGTTATGGACAGCATTGTCCATTCTTGAGAATGTTATGGTTGGCAATATAGCTTCACATAATAATATTTGTGTTTCTTGTTTTCTCAAACCTTACGTGTGCGAAGTGTTGTCAGTGAAAGGCGAATATTGATTCGTTATTACAATTGTTGTTATTTGTTGCTTTTGTTGTTAATATTGTTACCTTTGTTTTTGTTATTGTTACTTTTGTAGCGCTGTTGTTATTGTTACTACAGAATGATGGTTCTTTTAATGGCAACAGAGCGGCTTTTATAGAATTAAGTAAGAGAAGACTACTTGTACAGCTGGTCATTTAAGCATGCCATCCTAGAATACTGTCAATAGAATTTCAAACTCGATTTGATAAGTTTTTCTACAGTCGGTTGGCCGGCAAGAATGTGATGCAAATCTTATGACAATCCATGCCACATATTCTGTTAATATCGGAGTAACTTGTCATATTCTTCACGTTCCGCATATCTGGGTAGCTATCGGATGCAAGAGAAAGAAAACCATGTTAATGCTATTTTCAAATGTCGATGTCGAAAAAAAAAATTATAATATGTGTATATTTACTATCTCACTACTATCGGAATATAATGCTCATAGTGATAACAACAACAACAACAATAATAATAATAAATAATAAGGACAAAAATAACAACAATATTTACAAAAGTAAGACATTTGAACATGTCTTCTTTAAATATTTCCTATTGTGCAAAAAATCCCTTAATGTAAAGGTTTTTAATATAGGAAAATGAGAAGGTACTCGCAGTTACCTTTCTACTTGACTAGTCTAAGAGCCTTATTGACACTGTCATCTATTTTAAATACCATTAACGAAATTCATGCTTCAATGAATTAATGTCTGTGTTTCTTTTGCAACTTGTATAATTTATTTAAACGCAAAAGAAAATTCCCCTGTGTTATTTTCCTGTTGCTTTCTTCTTCAGAAAAATTAGATGTTTTTAAATGCATGACGCAATAATATAGGACCGTTATTTCATTGGCAATTCATGCTCAAGGACTTCGGCAACTGCGTTTACATTTCTGCATGTAAAAGTTAAAATATATATGGAACCATATCACATCATACTTGAAAAAATAAAAAAGAATAAATACGTAAGATTTCCACATTTAAACCCGTTCATTTGATTATATAAAAGTTGATTCAAATCATTCAAGATAAACATATATGCCTTTTTTACCCATAAAAACCGGAATTATTTTCTTAGTAATGATTCCAAATATTTCGAGGTGGTTGGTTGAGCAATATCAATAATGAAACAGAAGGACGATATTGAAAACATGCTGGAAATATGGAATTGGGGAAAGTTACGTCACATTCTATGCATTTAATATCTCCGTATGCAATCGAAATGGATGATGGATTATAATTTAAATGTTATACTGTGTGTAGGATAAAAAAATAATCCTAGTATTTGCTAATTGTGGAATTCATATTTACTGCAATTCTGTTTCGGTTACACTTGAAACTATTTCACTAGATTCAGACATAAATTGTAGCGCTTGAAAACATTAGGAGAAACATGCAGCAAGCAGGAGCAAATGAATACTGAATAATGGATAACATTTAAAATATCATATATAATTCAATGATTCAAGATCTAAATCACATAGTGTATTAATTATTCTGATGAATTTCATACACATAAATATATTAATGTGCATATATAGAGATTTACAGGTATGTACAAACACACTCAGACATTCACAGAAATGCACACTGTACGCACGCACACGCACACATACACATATATGTATATTTGTGTATACATACATACATACATACATACATACATGTGTTTCGTTGGCAATTTTCTTTCTCTATCTTCCCTTCTTTGACTTTTTCCTATATTTCTGACGAAGAGATCCGCTCGAAACCTTACAACCTGTTTCTTTTCTTTCCTTTCCCGAGCGTCCAATAACACTGTACATATTCGACGTCCTCGCGTTGTTTTTTTCGTATTTGTTTTGCTTGTTCATGTTTGAATTGACTACATA
>NC_068992.1:19914379-19915052 GCF_001194135.2 Octopus bimaculoides
ATACATATATACTAATACATATTTATACCTATGCATTCAGGCAATGTGCAAGGAAATAAAACAACGTAATAGAGACAAGTTTTAAGAAGTATTGTTTCAAGTTTTAAGTTTGATACTTAAAAAGAAGCGGAAAATTATTGATGTTTTGGATACCATTCCTTCACATATATATATATAGATACATGCATGCATACATACGTACACACACATACATACATACACACATACATACATATGCATGTAGCCTGCCTTCCTGTCGGTTACTATGACGTGGGGCCCAGTTGATCCGATCAACAGAACATCTGGCTCAGGAAATTAATGTACAATAGACTGAAACCTCTCAAGGCACACATACCGTTCACATTGCTCTGAGGGAGACGGAACCTGACAAAGAATGTAAAAAAAGAACGTGACAGAGAATGTTCCTGACATACAGGAACCACCGACTTTCTCCATCGCAGTGGAATGGATCAACATGAAGTAAAATGTGTTCAATGATGAGACAATGAGCCGCTGGGTATCGAACTCATGAATACCCTAACCACATAGCCACGTGATTTGATATATAGACATACGTAAATATATTTTTCAGCAGCCCTTTTATATACATACACACACACACACACACACATACACACACGCATACACACATACACACACACACACACACACA
>NC_068992.1:19915513-19917430 GCF_001194135.2 Octopus bimaculoides
ATATATATATATATATATATACATGCATGCATACATACATACATATATCTATCTATACATATGTATATGTGTGTGTGTGTGTATTACTGTGTCTATAGGTCTATTCATTTATGCATATATATATATGTATGAATATATATAATGAATAAGACTTAGAGTGTTGAGAAATAGAAAGGAGACACACATGCAATTTTACACATTTCACAAGATAAATACATAAATGAGAAATATTCGAACGACATATATGCAATGAGAGTCAGACAGAATTTAGATGGAGAAATTCAATGTAGACAAGCGTTTGAAATATTGATGAAGGCAATTGGAGATTGTTCGTTGCAGTATTATCATTGTCAAACCTAATTATATGCACTGAATCACAGCTCATCATTATCTATCTACCTACCTACTCCGATTATATTCATGGAGAGAATAATCGATGGATCACATTCAGTCGCACACTCACCACTCTGTGTCATAATTAGCACCTGGTAGAATTACTATTCTCCCCTTCACAATTTTATCAGTGTCCCCACTTTCTCTCTCATCATTGTGAAATGTGCTGAAATGTCAAATGCATAAAAATATGTGAGTGTATACGTGTATATGTGTACTTGCATGAATATATACATATAGAAAAATAACCATACCTGCACTTCGCTGAAGATCAATCAAATAGAAAAATACACATATACACGCATACAAGCATGTATTCGTGCATAGATACGTAAATACATACACACATATATACATATATATATATATAAGTATAGATCTCTTTCTCTTTGTCTCTCCCTTACCCTCTCTGTCTGTCTATGTAAGTGTATCTCCCTCCATATAAGTAGAGTTATTCATACCAGCATGCATACTTATATATACTTACTTATACGCAAACATGTGTGCGTGTGTGTGTGTATGTGTCGCTCTGTGTGTGAGTGTGTGTGTTCATGTGCTTTTGTCTCTGCGTTTTCGAATTAGACAGACTTCTTGTAAATATGCAGTGCATTACACCACATCTCACAAAATATAGCCGGACAGGAAATTATTAGCAAATAACTAATTTACGATATGCACAATTCCTTTTACATTTAAATAATCAATGATTGAGTTCATAGCTATATCAGAGTACAAGCAACATCTAAGTAACTTTAACTCTCCCACCCCAAAATTTTGCGGTTGAAATTTCATTCGCCAGAGTCATACTTACATCAATTCTATTACTCTTTTTATTATATAAAAGCGACAATAATCACATCGCATAACTTCATCCAGAAAATGAGACCAGGAAGTCCTGAAAGCATTGATAGCTGCTTTGAGAAATTTACTGTTCGCCAAAACGGAGGATACACACATACGTGTTCGTGTGCGTGGACGTTCATATATATATATATATATATATATATATATATATGCCTGTTGGGTCACCAGGAAAATATGTGTTTCCCAGCAACGGAATTTTGTTTCTTTTTTTTTTTCTTTTCCAATTTATTTCGCATGCTTTCATCGAAAGTGACTTCGAAATCACGAGTAAACCAAACAAGAAAGATTTAGCTGCTATATCTTGCACCTAACGGGTATTTCCGCTCCTTTATCGCAAATAGCTGTCACGTGGTAGCAAGGCGTTGTAGAAAATTCAGCCACATTTTTCGAGCTGAGGTACGTTGAACGCACTTGAATACACTTGAAAATATTTTTGTAACGTTATTCCCTTGGGGCGATCTCTCGCCATGACTGTCAGAACCGTGCTTTAACTCTCAGAACTGACATCTGTATCAGCTGGTTTTGTTCGTTACTTTCCGTAAAAAAAATTATTTATTTAGTTTTGTTTTAAAGTGAAAGAGAGGAGAAAGTAAAAAATGTATGAGCATGTATATAAAATAGATGTGTGTATGAGAGAGAGAGAGAGAGAGAGAGAGAGAG
>NC_068992.1:19917440-19917812 GCF_001194135.2 Octopus bimaculoides
ACTTTCTCTTCTCATTTTAAAACAAAAGTAAATAAATAAAGATCTTGTACGGAAGGTAACGAGCCCCGGATGAGAGTTCTGAGAGTAAAAGTGAAAGATCGAAACGCTTAGTTTTAGAATGGTGGCAGCTGATGAAGGAAATGTTCTCTATGTGGCCTGTGTGTTTTCTGTACTCTGTTTATCATTTTGCCCACGTTTTTTTTTTGCAACGTCCTGTACCCAGATATGCATCTATATATGCATGTAGACGTAGATATGTACATACATGTACGTATATATATATGCATATACTCACAAATTATTTGTATTATTATATGATCGAACGCACGCGTAATCCTTGGAAGTAAGTTTTAATCTTATATATATATATAT
>NC_068992.1:19918934-19919991 GCF_001194135.2 Octopus bimaculoides
ATGTATATACATATATGTATGTAATATGTATATATGTATATATGTATATATATATGTGTGTGCGTGTGGGTGTTTGTGTGAGTGTGTGAGTGTTTATGTGTGTATGTGTGTGTGCACGCGCATGGCTAAGTGGCTATCTATATATCTACATCTATCTAACTACCTATCTATCTGTAATTTCATCAATCTATCTAACATACCTATTTGACTGCTTCACATATGATAGAGTCATATTCGAACAACTAAGAAAGCCAGTCAATGCATTCCGTCATGGCAATAAATTCTCGCTGGACAAAAATAGATGTGAAATTTTCTTTCTGACAGAACTACGTGAATGGCTGCCTCACTGGTTCGTATACGTCTCAAACATATTTGAACTAGTAACATGTTTTTTTTTTATTTGTACACGTTACTGCTTAACGCTACTAATACATATCTATCTATCTATCTATCTATCTACCTATCTATCTATCTATCTATCTATCTATCTATCTATCTATCTATCTATATATCTATCTAATTCTACATCTATTTTCTGTCTGTTTATCTATCTATCTATCTATCTATCTATCTATCTATCTATCTTTCTATCTATGCATCTGTCTGTCTCTCTGTCTATATCAATTTATCTGATTATCTATCTGTGCCTGGTTGTCTCTGTCACTTACCATTGTGTGTGTGTTTGTGTAAGTATATATGCATGTATACACACACACTTACGCATATACATACATCGGTGCGACAGAAAACAAGTAGGTCATGCCTAAACAACAAGGTTGAATTGTAAAGATCTTACCTATGAATCTTTTTATATGGAAGTATTCGTTCAATTAATTATAAATTCATTGGCTATTTATTCTCTTATTCATAATATTGCGTTTTCTTTCTTTTGTTATTTTCTGCCATGTTTTTAATACATTAGCTGCTATACCACAGGAAATTATTTCTCCTTCTTGAACAATAATTTAGTTTAAGCTCATGTATCAACATACACCCACACACACTCGTACACACACATACACATGCATACATTCACAGACCCTCGTGCACACACACA
>NC_068992.1:19922072-19927337 GCF_001194135.2 Octopus bimaculoides
CCCGTTTTAGTTTATGTATTTTTTGTCGACACCAGACCTTGATTGACAGTTTAAAATCATCCTCATTAAGTGAAAATACACAATCTCTAATCTCCAAATAGAAATTTAATGAAATTGGCAAGGGAAAAATTGTATATATGCTTGTCAAATTTAATCTCATATAATGTCGAAATGCATTAACAATCTAGGTGTCAACTAATTTGGTTTCTTTTACTTATTGCCGAAGTAATTCAAGACTTTAGTACAATGAAATGACAACTAATGGAATAAAATGTGTTCAACATTTAGTCAAGTCAGCCTACCTTCTAATTTGTTGTTAGTTTCGTTGTTTAAGCAGAAATTAGCACATATAAAACTGAACTAGAATCACACATATTTTAGCAATAATGATCCTCTTTTTTTTTATTTTGGTTATGAACAATACATATTGTTCACCATTATCACTTCATGATAGTGACCTTTATGCGTTAGCCGTCTGCATGGGGTCTCCTCAAATTGTTTCTGAGTTTCAGTAGCACCGGGTTTATTTTGATACAGATCTTCCTGCAAAATATGTAGTATTATCATTAGGAAATAGGCATGTATTCGTCAAAATATATACATCAATTTTTTTAGGTGGTAAATTCTTATCATCACAAACCACTGAATATGACTGCCACGAACCTTGCGACTTATACGGCTTGTTACCCATTTTCATAGTAACTGAGATCAAGTTAAACCGCTTGAATAGGGTCGCACTCCGTCGCAGGTTTACTTATTTACAGATCAGAGAACAGAAACAACTTAAAATGAAGTCTTTTGCACAAAAGCACAACGCACAACCGGGTCCTCGAATCGAACGTACGATCTTGTGATCACGAGTGAAACATTAAACCCTAGGATTAAAACTTTATCATCATTTTTCAAAAAAGCATCTGTGAATACTAAGAATGCTCCGACAGTGTATCATTCTTGTCTCATTCATATACAACACAATTGTAAGAATTAGATCTTTGGTGTCAGACTTAGTATATCGTACAATCAAACGCATTCTTGTATTTAATGTGTTTCCTTTTAAATTCTGCATTGAAATTCTACAGGAGTCAAACATAAATGTTTCTATGCTTTATATGTTGATAAAATAAAGTACATTCTAAATACCGGAATCAATCAATCGACTAATCCGCCCCGCCTCAAATGTTGGTCAAGGTCGTACATATTTAAATTAATCTTTTTTGTTTACTCAACTCGCTAATTGCTACCAGAATGGCATGACTTCGGTAGATTGGTGCTATGACTTCCTTAACACTATCGTTATATAATCGGTGTTCATTTTTATTGATCATGACTCATCACTGGGTGAAAGACCTATTTTCCTTATCTGGCCGCAGAATTTAGAGTGATAATACTTAATGAATAGAGTTAAGCACAGCAGTTCCGTCACAGAAATGACAATCAATAGTCACTCAGTAATTATCAACTCGATTTGCTATAAATAACAGCTGACTTTAGAGTTCGAAAAATAAAGCTCCATAGCTATAACAGCTATTCGACCATTTTGACTCGAACCTAGTCATATAAGACAGCCACTCATACACTAGGGTTAATTTTAGAGTTATCTACATTGTCTCTAATTGACTGTTGAGGCTCGTATTTTCAACTTTCACTGTAGAAAATATTCTAATTTGAACGTTAGACATGTTAGCAACATTCAAGTATTATTTGTTGAAAACAGACAAACAGGGGAAGAAAATGAAAAACGGAAAAAAAAAATAACAGAAATAAATGAAGAGTCTTATAGAGTTTCAAGAAGCTTTGATTCATTGTATATAAGCTCTCTCTAAAATTAAGATAGTGTTACTGATGTTTAGAGACCCTATTTTCAGAAAATAAGCACTTTCATTTCACTAGTAACATGTTAGGAAATCAAAGAGAATTGCATTAAATGCCTGCAGGACACAGCTTATACTGATGAATGAAAGGCAACTCCGTATATTTGATTATGTTATTTAATTTTATTCGTTTTGGTTCAGGGTTGGTTTAGTGAACAGTAGTTTTAAAAAGCGACATTACTATATATTTAGAATTAAATAAAGATAAATAGTGAAAATCGATAGTTTACTACTGTATGATTTGATCTGTCCTAAAATACCAACATTTCTATTTTCATAAAGGTGTTGCTCTGCTACGGTTTTATTTGGACTGCAAAGTTATAAATGTAATTCTTTTCCTCGTCATTAAATACTGACTTGAATTTATCTATAATACTTGAGAAAATAGGAACATTAAGCCAAGCAGTCTCTACTTTTTACTAGCATTATTTCTTCCTAAATTTATTCGTACTCTGTTCTTCTGAGTTTTCAGTTTGTCATGATAGTTTTGGCTTCTACATTTACTTTCACTTTCGTATTTTTCACATTATATTTTCGGTTCTCTTCTCGGTCTCAAGTATGATGCTAATGATTTCTCGAGATGAGATCAATACTGAATGTGGTAAAACAATCAATTAAGTCACACTAGTTTTATTTATAGCAAAACCGGAACCATAAAATATAAAATTCAACACCAATTAGATTTCAACTCACTTCGCAAATGTATGAGTTTAATTATTTCAAAGAATTTACGGAGAAACGCAAGATTTACCGCCCAAAAAGATAATCGTTACAGTTTAATTTCAATAAAGGGATTGAATTTTGGAAGCAACTGGACACTCTCAATTAATTCTTTAATATTCTGTTTTCTACATTTCTGCTAGGAATGCCAGAAAACCAGCTTATATATCCTGCCAAATAGCTAAATATAATATATTAAAGAAATTTAAGGATAAATTATAAAATGTTTAAATTTACCTCTCTATATATTCAGTCTTTCTACCTCATAATAATAATAAAGTTATTAATAAATATAATAATCATAGTCATATACACACATACATATGAACACAGACGAATAAACATTCACACACATACGTGTACACATACAAACACACGCACGCACACATGCACGCACACATGCACATCTACAACAGGCTTTTCTCGCTTTACGATTATCAATTCCACTCACAAGATTATGGTCGGCCTGGGGCCACAGTATAAGACATTCATACACACACACACACATATATCTATATATATATATATATATATATATATATATATTATATACATATGTAAATATATATATTCATCCGTTTCTGTTTGCAGCACTAAACCTTTATGTGTGTGTGTGTGTGTGCGTGCGTGTGTGTATGCGTGTACGTGCGTGTTTGGTTTGTGTGATTGTGTGTAGGTATATGCTTCTGTATTGTGCATGTTTGTATATGCACCTACGTGTGTTTTATTTGCGTGTGCACCTAGCCGCCACTCAGTCACTTGGATATGCGAATAATACCGCTGAGCCGTACACAATGGAGAGTTATATTCTGACGTAGCAACCATAAAAGTGACAAAGGCGTCGCAAAAGCGATAGGTTGTACTTTACATTTTCTCACTCAGAAAGATATATACACACGCACACTCAACTATATCCACACAGGAGCACATACACGCACTATCTTTCTATTTCTCTTCTCTTCTTATCTACTCCCTCTGAATATTTCTCTCCATCTCTCTTATAGGTATTCGTATACATACAGTAATAGGTAGATTTAAATCTCCCCCTCTCTCTCCGACTCTTTATACATGAATACGCACGCACACATGCATATATGCACGTTTGTGTGTATGTATATATGTGCGTATGTATGTATGTACGTACGTATGTATGTATGTGAAAGGTTGCATGTATGTATGTATATGAGAGGCTGTATGTATGTCATCTGTGAGAGGCTGCACGAAAAAGATAGGGTGACTGAATACAAACATGAAACAGTGAAATGCTTCATTTCAAGGGAGAAAAAATATCATTACTACTTCCGTTGTCATTTTTCTATTCAGTTTTCCTAACACTAACCTGCAGCAATATTATACATCATCAATTATATAATTCATCTCTTTTCTAATTGTTTCAACGTGAAGATTGTAAATAAAATTCAGGAAATAATAGAAATGCACACAGAAACACTCAACAATTAAAGAGAAAAACATGTTTTAGTTACGATATCAAAGAAATTATTTTCTATAATAAAACTGATATGTCAGTGAGTGAGAAAAATACGAAGGAAAAATTAGAAATTTGTTAATGTTCTATCTTTGTATTTCCGTTGTTTCATGAGTAAATATGCAAATATAGCCTAAAGATTAAATCTGGTAAGTTTTAAAGAAAATGAAAAAGAAAAAGAACAGCAAGAAATATTGAGCAATATAAAGTTAAAAGATGAATAGTGACGAGGAACAAAGGGTAAATGGCTGTAAATGGGTGAAATTATGTGTTTACGTGTAGATAAATGTTGTTCTGTAACTGTGTGATTATGAATGAGCGCTTGTAAATGTTTCCATATGCATACACATGTTCATAGAAACATAGAAAATATATTCATAATTATATATTAGCACACAGACAGAAACACATAGATATAAATAGGTATATGTGAATACAAATATGTGTGTGCACGAGCGTGCGCGATACAAGTGAAGAATAGAGATTATGATATAGTACACATATTGTATGGTTTACAATTATTTCAGTAACTTGTGGTGACCAGTCACACGTCATTTTTACAAACATGCTTTAATATATATATATGTGTGCGTGTGTGTGTGTGTGTGTATGTGTGCGTGTGTGTGTGTATGTGTGTGTTTGTGTGTGTGTGTGTGTGTGTGTGTGTGTATATACAAACCCATATACGTATGGAGTAAATATCGTTTGACAACATACGTGGCAGTCCTGGTTTAGGACGAATGTTGCTGTAATTTAACCACAGGAGACATTATTTCCAGCTAGCTATACGACACGACTTGTATCCTTATATTTTCGATCAAGGGAATCCAACACTCAGCTCAAAACAATATGTGTATCGCGATTTCCGGGTTACTTCCCTTCAAAAGCCTAGAATAATTGTTCGGCTCTAGTTTTCAAAGTGACAACTAGTCACTTATGTATAAATTAAAAAAATACTATTTTTAAATCTCACAACGAGAGATATTCAGCAACAGTACTTTAGAGTAAAGATTGTTTGCCAACATAATATGGCAAAAATTTGGCAACGACATCTCTAACCGAACAATTATTCTGTGCAGATGAAGAGAAATGACCCGGAAATCGTGATACACAGATATTGTTTTGAGCTGAGTGGATGTGGTGTATTTCTCTGTTCGAAAGTATAAGGACACAGATATTGTCGTATAG
>NC_068992.1:19927970-19930026 GCF_001194135.2 Octopus bimaculoides
ATATATATATATATATATATATATATATATATATACACGCACACACACACACACACACACACACATATATGTATATGTATATATATATACTCATATAAGTTACGACGAGAATTACCCCAGGCCATGCCTAACTAATAGCACCAGGTGAATGTTAACTTCGCTCCTCGCTGTATGTTTTCGTTCGTTTCCATCACGACTTCAGACTTTCTCCGATATTTTTACCTATACAAGCATGTCTTAAGGTATTTATGTCTGCATCCGGAGATTCTTTAAAATCTATCACTTTACACATATATATATTTAATATATTCGTTTACTTGCAGATTTTTTAAAAAATGTCTCTATTTATATATTTGTATTCTATCTTGTACAATTGTCCTTTAAATCCATCTCTAATCGGAGTCATGTTTGTGGATTGAATTACCACTTCATTTGTTTTTTCACACTACCATATTTATATATACATGCATAGGCACACACACACACACACACCCACACACACACGCACACACACACACTCACGCCCACACACCCACATACACACTCATACACACGCATACACACATACACATATATACACATATATGCATACAGAGAGAGAGACATAGGTAGGTATAGAGAAAGGCTGATATATAACGCCACACAGTGGACTTCTCAAAATAACCACATTTAGTACCTAATGCGAGGAAAAACAACCAACAGGTACTAAATGTGGTTAGTTTGAGAAGTCCACTGTGTGGCGTTATTATATTTCTGTAATAATGCCCTTTATATAAATATAAACAAATAATTATATTCTTGGGAATAAAAATTTCCCTTATGAATTCTTTTACACACTGGCTTCTTGATAAAATTGTTGTAAAAGAGTTTTATCCCTTTTTGAATTTATATATATATATATATATATATATATATATATATATATATATATATATATATATATATATATATATATATATACATAGATAGATACATACATACATACAACCATACATACACCATATACAGGCATGTATGTATATTTATAGATACACTCAAACACACGACCACAACCATATTACGACAAAGAATATATTTATCACAAATTTATTATTAGTAACAATTGTTTTGGTGTACCATTCCGGTTCTTCCGATACCATTGCACGTGGAAGCAGATTTAACGTGGAAACTTACGCAATACATGCAGTTGATTATATTGGAATGGCACTTCGTCAGGATGGCCTCAAGGCGTTTGGTCTTACATTGCACCGTACACACACACATACACACACATACATTCATACAATCATACATAAGTAATCACAATCTCTGTGTCTGCATACGTAAGTGTTTTGTGTTGTGTGTTGTGACTGATAGTGTGACTAAGTGTACGTGTTTGTTTAAGCTATATTTATCTTTTATCTCAGACGGAAAGCTAAATTGTTTCCCAGCTTCCAGTTTTCGCCAATCATATTATCGTATTGATAATTCTCACCACTTTTCTTTTCGAAAATAGCTACATACAGAATTCAGAAAATGCTTGCTACATTACCTGTGGCTATTCGCATGCTGTTGCTTCTATATACACATGTGTTGTAGGAATATACGAACGAACTCATGCATGCGAGCACAAACACACAATCATCCTTAAATACTCACAAACAAACACACACACACACATACGCACACACACACAGATGCACACACACGAGCGCACACACGCACACACAGACACACACACACATACACACATACATATATATATTCCGCCTTGCTACTGCTTATTTCCTAACATAAAGAGACATACAGATGTTTTTATTCCCTGATTCATATATTTTCCCGCCACTACATTTCCTACTTTTGATATTTTCATTTCTGTTCTATAGAGTTCTATCTTGCTCAGGGCTATCTTTATAACGGAGATCAATCACTGCATAAACCATGCACAAAAAAAAAAAAAAAAAAGAATATTTTCAAAATCAGTAGTAAAAGTAATAATATTCATACTACTAATAATAACATAATGGAGATAACATTTACGTATGGACGTGATTTCATACATACATACATACATACA
>NC_068992.1:19930264-19934592 GCF_001194135.2 Octopus bimaculoides
GTGTGTGTATATGTATATGTATATATAGTATGTATGTATATATATAGGCATAGATACCTGTATGTATACATATATATGTATGTATATGCACGTACGCACACACAAACACACAAACACACACACACACACACACACAAATATATATATATATATTTGTATATACATAAATACATGCATATATATATATATATATATATATATATATATTATATAATATATTCATACGTATATACAATATATATATAATATTATATTATGTATGTTCATGCATATATGCATTGTATATATATATATATATATATATTTATGTTCTTCATAATGAATTAGAGAAACGCGATCTATAAATAGCTTTACTTATGCAATATATATAGTATCAGTATACATGCGTATTATATAATTGCATACATGTATACATACCTACATATGCAAACACAAAAATGTATATAGTTGTATACGCATGCATAGATGCATCAATATATGTGTAATTGTGTGGTTCTGTGTTGTGTGTGTGTGAGTATATATATTTGAGCGTCTGTGTGTTCACACGCACATATTTATGCTTGTACGTATGTATATACTCATATATGTGTACATTCCATTAAGCTTTCGATTTCGCCATTATAACTGATATATGATACTGGATCTATTCTAAGTGTAAACTACCTTTCACCAACAAAGAGAAAAAAAAAATGTGTCTTTCAATTCACTTGCAACAGTTTGTATCATAATGGAATTTACTTCAAATGCACGGTTTTCTGCTTTTGATTTTAAGCCTTTCAATGCTGTAATTCGATAGGAGTGAAATTAAAGACTTTTTACTCTATGTTTCTTTAGCCATATAAAGCTTCACAATCAATACGATACTACCAGGTATTCTCAAATTTATTACACTACTCATTATTTATAAGAAATCAAAGTCGTTTCAAGATTGTGTCTGTTTCTTTTTTTTATTTCTTTCACAATGGCATGAATATCACGCCGCCTCATTTACCGTCGTGTACATGTAAGCAATCAATAGATCATTTAAATATCTGTGAAAATACCTCTTATTAATTCTTTGACACAAAAGTAAGAGAATTACTGTATCATTGATTTCTTATATAGACATACAAACATCTTGTCTTGGTTAACGGGTTAACCAGCCGTTTTACTCTAGCGAGTTACTGTTACTTATTTTATGAAATCCGAATTGATTGATATGGAATCTTATTGCGATGAAATAAATTACAAAATGTGTTTAGTCTGTTGACCCCAAATGTCAAGTACTATATTCATTAGTTACTACTATCCATTATTCAAGAAAGCTGAGGTAGATTTGGACGTTTTGATTTCGATTTTGGCTCTGAAAACTCACAAGCAAATATCCACACCAAGATGGTGCTATGAAGGTCAGTGGAAAGGAGGAAACTCTGTCCAATATACTGAAAGCGAAGTAAATATTTTGGTGATTGTTTTATGGCTTTGATCTTTCAGAAAATGTAAAAAGTAAAACAATGATAATCTCTTTATTTTTAAGGGAAGCAAATGAATGCTGTAGTTAAAGAAAATTCTTGTTAAATCTAAATGCTAATCTATGTGTTTAGGGAAGAGATACAGGAATATTGCTGAGAGTAAGTTAGCTGACAGAAAGTGTGATATTCATCTTGCATGCATCACAACCAGCGAAATATTTCCACTCCAGGAAGAATTCAAGAAATCGCGGCAATACATGCAGGAAATCTACACTTAGTGGATCTAAAGAGGGCGTTTGGTTTCGTGTCATAGACATTTTACAGAGTTTTGCAGAATCTGTAATTGACAAGCTGCTTACTATTTCATTTTTGTTCCTTTACGCATATTCTAATGTTCCATGTAAGCGTCGCCGGAGTAACGTTATTCGATACGGTGTGCAACAGAGAGACCAAGAATTCGATATAGACTAAGATACTGCTTCTCTGCATTGAACATACTGTTTTGCGACAATGGATATGTGATTGAAAAGCACGAGCAAAATATTGTGGGGGACCTAGGAGTAGACCGCGAGCTAAATGATTATATTATATCCGTACTCCTTTTCAGTATCGCTTGGTAAAACGGGGAAACATTTGCTAGAGGCTTCTTCTGATAGCAACCAACGAAAGGACTATCTGAGAACTTATCCATCACGGACTTTAGAGAAACAGTGGAATGGTTACGGCTGGAAGGTTTATGATATCACGTCTCTTCTGTTAGGTCTTACCCGTAGTTAAACAATCACAGCCATCTTATTCTAATGTATCGAGACCAGCGCACATTAAATTTACCAGCCTTACTCTCTCCCAACGCCACTTTTTTAACAACAGTTGAAAACAAACTAAAGCATAATACAAAATGTTCTTCAAGTAGGACTACTTAGAGTACTTCATTTTTGAGTGGTAACATATGTCGTTATGGGGGATTCAAAATTTTCATCTAGCCTAATTCAAGACAGTTTCAGTTTCTCTTACCTACAGCCGCAGGCATGGCTGTGTGGTAAGAATTCTGCTTCACAACCACATGATTCTGGGTTCTGTTCTACTGCGTGGCAACTTGGGCAACTGTTTTCTACTATAACCTCGGCTGCTCAATGTCTTGTGAATGGATTCGGTAGACGGAAACAGGAAGAAAGCCGTCGTATATATACATATATTATTTATTTATTTGCATGTCTTTGTGTCTGAGTCCCTTCCTCCACCGTCACTTGACAATCGATGTTGGCGTGTTTACATCTCCATAACCTACCGGTTTGGCTAACGCAACCGATAGAAGGTTTACTAGGCATAAAAAGAATAAGTCCTGGGGCCGATTTCTTCGACTAAAACCCTTTATGGTGGTGCTCCAGCATTGCCGCAATCAAATTACTGAAATACGTAAAAGAATAAAAAAATACAAACCTAACAATGTTCTTTTGCATTCTATTCTAATATTGTTACATATGATTTTTTTTTATAAGTACGAGCTCATAAACTAAATAGTTTAGCAACATTTACCACCTAAATTTCCGTTTCTCTACAAGTATTTAGTTTGATGTTAGACATAATATCGCAAGAAATATATATATTTTACTCATTAAATGGCAGAAGAAATTTATACATGATTGATGATATGAAATATGAGCAGTAAATAAGGTTAACACAAATTACATTAGTTCATACTATCTTCGACCTCTAGTAATTTTCTATACAGGGAATATCTTCTTGGTATACAGAGGAATTTGAATCATTCTTTCTTTGAATTTCTCTTTTACTTTCAGAATTATTCTGGTTCCACTCTCACGGTAGATGCAGATGTCTCTTACCTTTTCTCGAATTGCCTTGATATGATGTTCGGTGGCAAAATGCATATCGAATACACAAAACATTATTTGTCAATCCATTTAATTTCCTTTGCAAGGAAATAAACATTAAAACCATTAAAAAAAATCAAAACAATAACAAAAAATTATGAAATAAACAAATATCAACCAGTTTAATTTTCTGAGTGAATTTGTTTGCAAAGAGATAATCAGCGATCGATGATTAACGCTATTAACTTTATATTGGGGAACAGAAGAATCACATCCAAAAATGTAGGCTACAGAATTTAATTGGTGTTTCTGTTAATGTAAAATGAAATCGGATTAAATACATGAGCCATCAAAAGCTTACCAAAACACAATTATTTTGAACTCATTTACCTAACACAAACTGATTTATTTTTGTCTGTTATCTTTCAGATGTATATATCAATGAACTAGAAATAGATTTTCTGTTGAAGTATTTAACTTTTGGTCAAGATATATTGCAGACATGGTTCAAGGGAATATGGATGTCAAAATTTTAACAACATAGCGTGTGAGGCAACTTACTTGTTTCATATCAGAGAAGGTCAGCGTTAGTTTACTTCTACGGTAAATAAACTATAAAACCACGTTTTTACTCAGTTATCTAAATCGATAATACAGGGTAGTCAACTTAGAATAACTTCCTCATGAAGTATAATATTATTCTCCACTCAAAATTTATTTTGATGTGTTTTCTTCTAAGAGGGTATGAAAATAGAGAAGAAAGAAAACAATCTTTGATGTTATGTTATTACAGTGTCCTCCAGTTTCATTTAAACTTATATTGTTTTCGCAGAATTTATAATTATATTCCAATTCATCCGGTTTTCAAAAACCCACAGCTTCTACTTACAAGGTTGATATTCCTAAACTCTGTTTTGTTATATAATTTAGTGTAAGGGAATCTATGAAGCGTTTTCTTTAGCAATATTTTATATAATTTTAAAGTTTCTGTATTGGCTTTCTGTATTGTATATAAAAAAGAAAACACGAATATTATCCATGTTTG
>NC_068992.1:19935055-19935791 GCF_001194135.2 Octopus bimaculoides
TATATATATATATATATATATATATATATATATATATATATATGCATGTATGTATGTATGTATATAAGATAAACTAATAAGTACATGTGTAAACAAGTATAGACATTGCATTTATATGTTTTTAATGTCATCCTACATATTGAAGTGTAGTGAAAAAAAATCAATATTAGAAAAGCTAAACAAAAGAAAACATGGTGTAGAGTAATGTAGTTTATTGAATTCAAGAACATGTTATGCTTCTGATCATTGATTTCAAATTAGTTACCTATGTGTGTTGTTTAACATATTAGAGTACATACAAACCTAGCTGTGTTTTAAGATGTAATAACATAACATCTCTCTTCCCAGTTAATTAGTGTCAGATAAGAATTACAGCTATGATGAATGATTTCGTTTAGTTTACGTTTAATACTTTTTAAATGGTTTAGCAAACATGCTTCATATACACTCATCTATATGCAAGATTTTATTTCATAAATGTTAAATTCAGCTTTTTTATCATTATTATTATCACCCACACTTATTTGTTACATTGGTGTTACTATTCATATTCGTAAATTAAAAGAATAATTTACCAGCCATTAAGTTTGACGATTCATAAATATGAAGAGAAATCTGAGACAATAATTTCACTCATCATTAGTTAGGTGGAATTATAAACCAGACAGTCAATGACATAATGAATTTATTCAAATATGTATGAATATAGCATAATGACAGTATTGAAATATATATA
>NC_068992.1:19936083-19942276 GCF_001194135.2 Octopus bimaculoides
TATATATATGGGTGGGGCTGTGTGTGTGTGTGTGCGTGTATGTATGTATGTAGGTATGTTTGCATGCTTATATGCATGGTTAAAATATTTCTATTTGACCAATTTAACAAAGAACGCGCTTGCACGACAGGGAATTTTGTATACTTTTGTACTCTTTGTAAGATTTGAAATGTAATATAAGTATAATGTAAACCTTTTCTGGACGTAATAGCATAGAAACTATATAAGTGTAGAAAGCAAATAAATGTGCGATATATTTTTTTGCTCTGTCTCTAATTGATAATTATTACATTTGAAAACAATCGCGGTACGCAGAGACATGGTGTGTGTCAAGCTGAACAGAATGTAACCACTGAAAGAAGTAGTTTCCATATTGGTTTCATATATTGGCAGAAGGCCGGCAAATTTTTGGGAGTGTGTAAGTCGACTACACCGATCCCAGTGCTCATCGACCATGAAACGAATGAAGGCGGAGTCGACTTCGGAAGTATAAATTAACTTATGTATTGAGAGTAATTTTAGATTATTATTTTTCTACTGTTAATGTGTTTAACAATATTCTAAGACCACATACATGATATTATGTAAACGAAAAATTGTTTGGGTAGTGTCTCTGGAATGTAGCAGCTTAGAAAAACAAAAGAAAGATACATAGAATGCAATATGTTGAGTATATACTTCAAAAGGCATTAGTATGTCTGTATAGCCAAAAAGCTATACATCAGTACTCCCAATCAGAAACGACGGTGCAGGAACAGCTGCAAGTTATCTCTCTTATCAAATATCTTATTAAAGAAACGAAGAACACATTGCATATTATAGTCCATGATGTACGATGTTTGATTATTGATATTTTCGGTATTAGGTTTGCAATATACTTGATGCAAAGTCATGTAATGGAACATATTTTGCTGTATCTCTTGAGGGTCATTATACCAATAATAACCACACGCACTGGTTTTATTTGACTTCTTCATTATGTATTTCTGAATTGGTTAACAATCTGTCCCGTTAAATAGTCGATTGTCTGATTAATCATTCGGCTAATCAATCCATGTCTAAAAGTCTTTTCTTTGCCAATCGCAAGACATACAACAAAGGTTTCTTATATATTTTCTTAGGTAAGTTTTCTCAAATATGCATAATTTGATGCGAAACATCATCACCAACAACAATATAAACAGCAAAAGCAACACTAAAACATCGTTCTTGAAATCAAATTTTGGAGCTACGTAGTGAGAATGCAATCAATTCAAACGCATACAATTACGTTGAGAAAAATCCCAACTTGAATTCAATGCGGGTGTTTAAGTTTATGTAACTATATTATATAAGATTTCAATTCTTATTGATAAGAATGTTAAGCCATTGATATAGACTGTATTGCACCCAGAAGCATGTTTATAGTAAGGTGTATATGTTTATGATATTTCCGTTATGATATAAACATGGAAGTCTGTCTGGAGCAAATTGACAATGAAATAGATTTGATATTCGACATTCAATTATATTCCTTCTCTTCTTGCTAGATTTTCATTATTATATTTCTATAGAGCAATCAGCTAGTTTGTTTTTTGTCTTTCTGAATAATGTTAAGAAAATGGGTATGAATGCTGCCTTCCATCAAAACTACTACTACTACTACTACTACTACTACTACTACTACTACTACTACTACTACTACTACTACTACTACTAATAATAATAATAATAATAATAATAATAATAATAATAATGATAATAATAATGATAATGATAATAATAATGATAATAATAATGATAATGATTTGCAGTACCAGACAGTGATTTTCATGGTTTCTCTTCTTAACTGATTTGGGGTTTGGATAATTCACCTCTGGAAACATGGCTGTTTCGTACAACATCAGCGTGCTAACGATTCTGCCAGCTCGCCGCCTTAATGAAAATAATAATAGTAATAATAATAATAATAATAATAATAATAATAATAATAATAATAATAATAATAATAATAATAATACTGAATAATAATAATAATAAATGATCTGATGCAGTATAAAGCAGTGGCTTTCATGGTTGCTCATCATAACTGATTTGAAGTGTTATAATGTACATTGTTTTGTCTTGATACAAAATTCTTCTCAATACCACAGATTTGTTTGTCAGTTGCTTGACCTTAACTATTTGAGACTCTCCCTTAGTGGCTGACGTCATGTGCATCTCTCATCATGATCAGAAGTAGTGGGGGAGAATCATAGCGATGTGTTGAGAGGAATTATTTGGGGTTTGGATTATTCACCTCTGGAAACATGGGTGTTTCGTTCAACATCTTTAGACATCCCTTCTTCAGGGACCTTTTGAGCGGGATGAACTAATCGACCTGAAGAAAATTCTAACTGGGCCCCACCAGCATGGTCATGCACTGTTTATCTTGATATGAGATCACAATGTCGCACACATTTGTTTGTGATGCATGTACCTGGTGTACTCTTATCAGACGGGTAGTCATAATGGTTATGCTGGGCTCCGTATATTTTACCCCAGTGTCACTTTGATGGTATGTACTGCTCTTTCACTCAATAACAACAACAACAACAACAACGATAAAAATAAAATAATAATAATAATTATTATTATTATATCGTTTCCATCGTCGTCGTCTTTGCTTTGTTGGTGCTGATTTTGATTTCGTTTTTTCTTTGCACAGCAGCAATATGAATATTTTTTTCTAGTTTTTCCTTACGCAGTAGTCGAATTATGCGTTCGGTAGAAGGTTCACTTGAGCCTATATACAGAGAACTAGTGATGAGTAAGGCCTATGACGTTGTCAATGAACCTGTACGTCAATGAAAATCAAGTGGCTCCTCCGTTCAGTAAAACATTCGTTCGAGTTTCGAAGAATAATTTCTGAAATCTATAGCCCGGTAGTATTATTACCGATTCCAGTGAAATTCTCTGGAAATAGAAGTGTCATCATACGTGGCTGTGATGCGCACAGGATCAGTAAAACTTTATTAAATGCACTCGTCTAAAATACAACTATTGTTGGTCGACTGAGTTAAGTCGAACAACAGCTACCACATTACCACATATAGGGCAGACGCGATGGGCCTCTGAGTCCATTATGGTCAAGAGAAGCACTGCCGGTTAAAGATAATTCCCGGTTGACTGTGCGAGTTGCGCAAATCGCTATGAAACTGCTCGGCACGTAATAATGTAGTGTCTGCGCACAGCTGAATTGTGGATTTATGTCCAACAGCAGCTGTTACGTGCAGTCTAACGGATGAGGATCAACCACTGTCTGTTTTTAGAAAGGCAGTATTCCTATACGTGTTGGCTCTCATGAAAGGCGTTGATGGGCTGAAGTAAAGGACGACAAATACTTTCTTGAGTAAATCTATCATAGACAATTGCATGTTTCATATAAAAAGGAAGGTGAAGACGTAAATAGAAGTACTCACTGCTAGAAAATTGGAGAACATTTGAGTAGCTGTGATAAAAGGGGTCAGAAATATTTGATAATAAACTAAGTATGCTCCTGTGGATTTGAGAACAACAGTTGAGTGATGGTTCCTACTCTTGGCGGCCAAGGTGATACCGAGTGAGCAGGGCTTCTTGGCTTATAGAAGGAGTCCCTCCTGCATCGTGAGGACTGCTTCACCCATGGATAAAAATATTTTTCATATTAAATATATATTGTATAGTATATAGCCCCTTCAAATCATTCCACGTTTTCTTTATGCAAGCACCGTGACATTACAAACGGTGACTTTAATTTCACGTATAGATGCCCTCGAGACAAACAAAAGTAATTATTAACTGTGCAACAACAACAACAACAGCAACTACTACTACTACTACTACTACTACTAAAATCGGTACTTATTTTAGCGACCCAAAAGAATGTAGAGGAAAGTCGACCTCGGCGGAATTTGAACTCAGAAACTAATGCCTGAAGAAATGCCGCTAAACATTCTATCCAGCGTACTAACAATTCTGTAATGATGATGATGATAATAATAATAATAATAATAATAATAATAATAATAATAATAATAATAATAATAATAATAATAATAATAATAATAATAATAATAATAATAATAATAATAACAATAATAATAATAATAATAATAATAATAATAATAATAATAATAATAATAATAATAATAATAATAATAATAACAATATGAATATTACATCACTAATGTTATAACATCGATATTGTATGTTATTTATGTTGTAAAGGCAAGGATGACGATATTTGAACGGAATAAATAGAAGGACAGTGTTAATGTTGATTTTCCTTAAGCGTTGGTCATTGATAACGGCGTTCAGTGGCGTTTTAGCAATCGTCAACATGAAAGAAGCCTTGCTTTTTTTCCTTTCATATTTTAGCAATGAAAGGGAAAATGATTCAACTATTGAAACCAACCCAGCTTACAAAATACCCTCATTTAGATTCTTTGAATTGGATTCAAGTCCAATAAAACCATATATGTATTTTTGATTATGTCAGTGAATAGTAAAATGTGCAGCTAACCATATAATCACTTATTTGGCAATAATTCTAAACTCTGCTACTACTCATTCAGTATGCAAAACACTGAAAATAATCGCTAAATTGACTGTGTAATCTTCTAGATTTTTTCCCTATCGTTGTCTGAACTCTAATCCTACTCGGGTGTCCGTATTGTAAACTTCTATATGAATATATATGATATTGTTCACAATATTCAATCAATATCCACGAATGGTTATCCGTTTATCTATATATTGCCTTCTTTCAATGGAAGAAATTGCTGTTTATTTCATCAGAATGCAACTTAGAGTAAGGATTAAAGCATTCACCAAGTCGAAATGGAGGAAGCAGTTTCATTTCCGACTTGGAGAGTCTCCACTTCAGTTGGTTAGCTAATGGCCTGGTGAACAATATGAATTCCATCCCTGTACATTCGGCAAAATGTTCATATGATAATTTTAGTAACTGATTATTAAGCACTGTACAACTAGATATAAAACATCTATGAACGTGCTTTCAGCTTATGTATCAATTACTCACTTCATATGATATCAATCCTATTTAACTGCGTTAAAAACATAACATAATCTTATTTCACCTTGTATCTATAATTTCGATCATAGAAAAGACGAATACCAATCATATCAACTAATATATATATTCCATCGAGAACGAGGTAAACATATGTTTTATACATACATGCATACGTACATGTATGTGTGTCTGTGTGTGTGTAATGAATGTTTCTATATCCAATTTCCACTTAAACACAAAATATATGTTGAGGCTTATAGAAAAATATAGCAATTATTATGAAAGATATCGAGTATGGTGGATTGAAAGAATCTTAATATCATCGGATACGATGTGTTTTCGATTATACACGCGTATTGTACTCTCCGAGTTTGATTCCCACGACGGTGCACTATAGATTTATACCTTATAAGTTTGATAAAATGATGTAATTATCCAGCGCTGAGAGGTTTATAAAGCAACTTGCTCTAAGTAAAAATATGTGCCTCTGTGCGTTTTCAGAAAATGACATGAATACTATTCTTTAGGCATTTGTTAATGGTAAAAATGGCAGAAAGTAGAGCGAAGGGGGGGGATCGCAGAATTCCTTTTCGTAAATGTATCTCATGGAGATACATATCGACTGAGTGAATTTTGATTTGCATTGACTGAATATCAATAAAATCGTATGTACGAAGCTTGTACATAGCTATAATATCCCATTCGCTTCGGTACGATATGTTTCAGTACCCAACAAGAAGTGTAATCTTTCCGAACATGTTTATCGGCAAAAGCAGTGTACTGATTGGATTTATCTACGTCATTGAATGTTCTCATAAAAGGTGTTAACGACCATTCAGCACATGCTGACTTATTGTGGTTGACGCGACAATCTTCAAAGTCACGCAGTAATTTTTTCCGCCAAATACTTTAACAGATTTTAGAAGCTGGCTAATATCTAGCAAAGCTGGAAAAACCAACTCCAGGAGAGAGAACCACAAAGCTGGCTAGATGAAACTCTGATATTCGTCACAACGTCTTGGTATTTATTATAGTGTAAAACTCGAGTCATACGAAAACTAATTCTGTTTAACTTAACATACATTTAGAGAAGTTGTGAGTATGCTCGTTTCATTTCCTTCATATATACACACATTCATATATATATATATATATATA
>NC_068992.1:19942510-19948617 GCF_001194135.2 Octopus bimaculoides
TATATATATATATATATATATATATATGTATGTATGTATATCCTAACGTACACACATACATTAACTAATACAGAATCAAGTATGCATTGAATGAATGAATCTAATGAAAATACAAAATCTTCCTATTCTTTTGTAGCTGAGTTTCAAATTTAACTGAAAAAAAATCAATACCTTAGATAATGCTTAATTCTTTGGGTGCCTTTATCCTAATGAAAATAAAAGCATAGAAATCAAGAAGAATTATGATGAAAAAACACCAAGATACAATGTAAGACTCGGAACCGAAAATTGAAATCTATTTTCAGCATTTCGTTTTAATGTAAATTAAATTTTTGTTTATTCGTATTTTACTTTTCAATGTAGTGTAAATTTTATCGTAATAGTATAGGAATGAGGCAATATAATTAACAGACATCACGTGAGATGCTCTGCTAGATTTTTTAAACAAATTCTTAACAAGGAGGAGCAAATGTTTTATTCAGATTACAATACAGTTTAAAAATACATTACGAAAAATTACTATATCGTCTCTATGAGTTAGATAATAATTGCACAATTGAAAATAGTAACAATAATTGCCGGTAAAATATTTTATATTTTGACTTTTTTTTCCCATGTTACAATGAATATATTTTTCCTATTTTTTCTTTCGTTTTCTGATTAGTTATAATGTCCCATATTTATTTGGAAATATGAAACGAGAAATGTTATGTATACACTGTCTTTTCAGAACCATTACTACCAATGGTTTGAACGTCATATTTGTTACACAGCTGATTCTCCAGTCTACTTTGTAGAAACGTATTGTGTGAAGTTGCTAGATTAATTATTTAGCTAGTGTGGCAACTATGTTCCATCCAGCTGTCCCTGTTCTACACCCACTGTTCCTGTCACTATCGTAGGGTTCAGAGTTCTCAAGTAACCCCACCTTAGGGCCCTATCACAAGTAACCGTCATTAAATCAGCTGAGTAGACAGGTGTAACTAACTACTAGTTCTTAGGCCTACTGTCGGTTGACTTCACTTGAATATTATGTCCTGCGATTCTTCCCTGCTATAGAATCCATCTTGCGATTGTTTAATACTAAATGTTCCGTACTTGCGATTCTTTCATGCGACAGAAATTCTCTTGCAAATCTCTTCTGCGCTTTCTTGCGAAAGCTATATTCGTAGCACTTATTAAAGAATCTCTCAATCTTCCAGCTACATCTAAGTCTACCATAGGAATAACAGATCAGAAGTCTTCATAATGCAGAAATATTACAAAAATTTAAAATTCTCAATAGCAGAATATTTTATTCATCCATGATACAAGCAACAGTGAAAAAAGAAAATTGAATGCCATCATATGATAAACTTTTTACTCGGTAGAAATCTGGCTACGCTCGGGGACAGTAGTTGGATCAACAAAACTATATTTGAAAATATAAATGAATGCATGAAATGTTGTAACATTATATTTCTAAAATATTTATGAAAGCTTTCTTATTATATATTACAGTTGAATTCATATTGAAAATAAAAAAAAGTGTTGTTTCAGAATAGTGTGACAGTCCACCAAATTGTACCCATACTTTCCATACTTCTAAGTGGTGCAACACCATGTAATACGGTGATATATATCTGTATTAGCTGAAATAACTTGTTGATAATGATTAAATGTTCATCTTTATTGTACAAATGGCGCATAGGCTTCTAGTATATACACTCACAACAATTTAGCACCGGCCAAATCTGTTACTGTTTGAAATATAATATTGTAGCCGTTTATGCCGGTGATACAATCAATTTTCCACTGAAGGTGTGGTGCTGTACAATGTCAGGAAGATATACATATATATGCATTCCTCTCTCAGTGTCTATGTCTCTCTGTCTGTCTCTCTCTCGCTCATTCTCTCTATATATTCATATATATGATATATATATATACATATATATACATATATTCATACACACACACACACACACACACACACACATATATATATATATATATATATATATATATATATATATATATATATATATCCGTCGGAATGCTTGTAATCCAAAAAGCGATTCGTTGTACATCTATATTGGGGTGTGACATCTCAATGCAAAGAACTAGAGTTTTATTTAATCTATCTAAAACCTAGGTTATCGTTAACGGATACACTAACTGCACGAGACTGATTCAAACAGCATGCGTTGGCACAAACCTTTTTCCACTACTGAGTTGTATTTAGGTTTATATTTGATATGATTATAGGCGGTTTTGCACAAATGTCAGATATAAACATTATCAATAGGTTTATGCATATAAGTATAAAATCTATATTGTTGGAAAACTATATTTCAAATCAACCTTGAAGTGAATTTCCTTTATGGTATGTTTTACCCTCTACTTAGAAAAGCTCGAGAGGTTGTTTCTGTCAAATTTGGTAATGGCACATCTACTTCCTTGATATTGAGTCCGATATTTATCGCTGATATGCATGCCCTCACAGCACTCTTGTGTTTATGATTCTTGATAGTAACCACACTGTAAAGACATAGATCAATGCGTTGGTTATCTGTCATTTCTCTTTTTCTATGCATTTTCTCTCATACAAAGTCAGATTGATACCTTCTTGTAAGGGAATGACGAGCCTGGTTAATGCTTATTTATAGGAATTTCTTAAGATCTATTATTGCTATGTTTCCTGTTATTTTATTTTCATTTTACTCTTTTATAATTCCATCTTATATCAGTGGCATGTTTTCTTTTTTTTTAATGAATAACCTTCCCTTCATATTTGTTTGTAGCAAGCCTGTTGCATCACGTTTAAATTTGTTTTTTTACGTCAACCTCCTTATGTGTCAATACATTTTAGATTTCATTCCTGTCGATGTTTTTCCCGGATGAAAAAACTCGTTTTCTCGAATAGAACGGAAAGTGCTTTCTTTTTTGCTTTGTATTCTTCTTCTGCTTTTCTTGTGATAATAGATTGGACCAAATTTATCCATATTTTCTGTTCGTGAGAGACCTGAAATTGAATGTAGTAAAGAGTCCCTGTTGAGATTTCTTCCAGTAGAGTTACTTAATTTAGTAAGCATATAAAGATGTTCTTTGACAAGTTAAGTACTATGACAATACCACAGGACAATACATACAGTCGAAAAAAGTTATAAAAGTCAAGTTAAATGGGGACAATACAGCTTTCTACAAATTTATCAGAATAGAATTAGGAAAATCTGCCTGTAAATCATGTCTGAACGCGAATTAAATTTATATGTACCTATGGTGGTAAATAACAGCCATCCCCTTGAAGATTAGGAGAGGAGATAATCCTGGTTAAATGTGTAAAAACGTCAGTAAAATTAAGAAATTAAGAGGCAAAATAGAGATTGGCCGATTTTACTGGACTAAGATATCTTGCCAAGACCAATAGCTATTCTAGTTTTATGCATTTCTGACTATGATTTCGTTAGATCTCATAAAAATAAACGTATCCAATCTTGTATATGAAATATTATTTTAAAGTATATTTATATAATTTCTGGATATCAACGATCGGCAATAGAGATCGGATATTATAATTATTATTCTGATTAATAATCATAGATTCAGAAATACATCGCATGACCTCTCTGTCATAAAAAGTTAAACAACATTGTTCATGATTAACAAAATAGTTTAAGATTAAAATATCTAATAGGAAACATGAATATTCGTGGTTGATAAAAATGTTCTGAGTTTACTATGTTTAAAGTCTAAAAAATCACTCAAACATATCAAACACTCTTTCCGAATATTCTAAAAATGTCTA
The DNA here is from genome assembly GCF_001194135.2 of Octopus bimaculoides. Taxonomy (NCBI): domain Eukaryota; kingdom Metazoa; phylum Mollusca; class Cephalopoda; order Octopoda; family Octopodidae; genus Octopus; species Octopus bimaculoides. The sequence continues at coordinate 19,946,298 of NC_068992.1, forward strand.
CGGGTCCTCCTCTTGCTTCTATAGGGAAAGTATGCAGGTCTATACTTATATTTACTTCGTCAATTTAAACCCAAGACGCTGACGTAACGTAATTCAAATTAACTTAATTTTGGTATTAATGCAAGCGCATTCTTGGGTAGTTTTGTCAGTACATGTATGTTGTAGTTCCATACAATTTTCACCCTCTGACTTTTAATAGCAACGGAGAAACTTATAGACGCATGTAGGGCAGCATTTTTGCATTATTATGTCTCCAAGTGGCTCTTTCGGAGCCAGTGCATAGTTTTGTGTTGGAATATGTTATATTGCGTCATGAAATTTTCTAGATTAGTAACATTTTGTACTTGTTATAGTGTGCATATTTTTAATATTCCATTCAGTACATTTTTTGTAGTCGCATGTTTCTCCACCATATCGTTGAAGTTTTAGCATTCTGTCCGAACATGTTCAACTTAGTTGCTCTGTATGCCATCCCTGTGTCTCTTAATCGGCTGTTTTAGGTTTTGGATTTTGTCATTAGAAGTCTAAACAAATGTCAGGTAATAAATGCGTTGCCGATAATATACTAAATTAGTTATCTGTATTCATATTTATCAAAACCAACAAGGGAATGCAGAAATCCTTGTTATTAATTGGAAATATAGGGAACAACATAAAGGCATACTTATTTTCTTGTTCCTTGAAACCTAATAAACTCTAATCTGAAATTCTAGAGATGAAAACCTTTGAGAGTAATGTGTGGGATCTTTGTAAACGTCATCATAGCTTTCTGGAATTCAGTTAGAACGCTGTTTCTTTCTTTTTTAGTTTTGAATGCTGTCATTATTTTCATTGCATTTTCTCCCCAGTTTTGATCCAGTGGAGAATGTTACAACTGTCACTTTAAACTAGGAGATTCAGTACAATGAAAGCTATTACCGTTTTCTTTATATTTAGCTCTGCTTTAAGAAGTAATGCGATGCGTCTACCGTATTCCTTCTAAACTTTTGTTTCTTCTTATGTGCGCGTTATACTCTGTCTAAGTATGTGAAAGTCTGTGCTTAGTTTACATAACACGACACTGCTATTCTTAATTTATTTTTTCCTCTCTGTAATGTCGTTTTTAGCACCTGACTTACACGGATCATATATTAATTCATCTAGTAAATTAGGCTGCGTTGTGTGGCCATGTTTCTAGATGTTTATTATAGGTAGAGCACAGCATGAAATCATTTAGGTACGAATTATTATTATTATTATTATTATTATTATTATTATTATTATTATTATTATTATTATTATTATTATTATTGTTGTTGTTATCGTCATCATTATTATTAGCGGTGTTATTGTTATTATCATTATCATTACTATTAGGGACATTTCGCCTGTCGCTATGTTCTGAGTTCAAATTCCGCCGAGGTTGTCTTTCATTTTCCTCCTTTCGGGGTCGATAAATTAAGTACCAGTGAAACACTGGGGAAGCTATGATCGACTAGCCCTCTCACCGCAATTTTCAAACCTTGTACCACTAGTAGAAAGGAGTATCGTTATTATTATTATTATTACTTTTATTATTATTATTATTATTATTATTATTATTATTATTATTATTATTATTATTATTATTATTATTATTATTATTATTATTATTAGTAGTAGTAGTAGTAGTAGTAGTAGTAGTAGTAGTAGTAGTAGTAGTAGTAGTAGTAGTAGTAGTATATCAGAATCCTTAGCACGCCGGTTAAAATGCTTATTGTCATTTTGTCCGTCCTTAGGTTCTGAATACAAATTTTGGCCGAGGTCAATTTTGTCTTTCATTATTTCGGGGTGGATAAATAAGTAACTATTACCGAAAATCATACGGTTGGTAAGCAGAGGCTCACTTACACCTACTTTTATATTACAAGAATATCGTGCAATTTGAGAGAAATACTCGTATAGTCGTGTTCTCTAGTATACCAAAGTCTACCGTTCATACAAACGTTCCGAAACATATTTCTTCATATCTTTAGATAAAAGACAACGAAATCATCAATTACTAATTCTATAAGAGACTGCATGAAAGTTCTCTGCCACTTGTAGATGGTTTCGAAAACGTATAGCCAGTTTTCGGTTTATGCTGCGTGGGAAAATAACAATCGCTTGTGGAGAAATGTCCTTCTTTCAATTCAAACTCAGTGAACAATTTCCTTCTTATTGAAGACAATTTTTCTTCGTTTATAAAATTAATCCTTTGTACTGGTATGAATAATGGAACTGTACATTTTCATGTTCATTACGAGTACATATCAAGTAAGTACGTGTGTGTATATGTATGATATATATATATATATATATA
>NC_068992.1:19949222-19949805 GCF_001194135.2 Octopus bimaculoides
ACACACACACACACACACACACACACACACACATACACACACACACACACACACATACACGTGCGAAGGCGCACACGAATATGTGACTCTTCTTTGGTTTAAGATAAGAAAAAAATATAACGCTGAAATGGCAGAAATAAAGAGAAACTAAAATAAAATAAGATGAAAACGACAAAAATAAAATAAGATGAAAACGACAAAAATAAAAGACAGATTGGAAAAGTAAGTTGATATGATGAGATAATACAAGAATGGTAGCAAAAATAGAGTTTTCTACTAAACGCTTGGAACAAATATATCTTGTGAAGCGATCGGTTCTATGAATTGTTCCATAGAAAATCTGCAGACAGCTAATTTGTCAGGAAAAAGCATATTCTTCTTTCTATGACCAGCATTAAGATCTTGTTATATTGTAGGCCTCATGTAATAAGATCAGGAATATATATACGAACATATATTCACACACAAACACGCTAACACACACATATGTATGTGTGTGTTTGTGTGTTTATGCGTTCTTGTGTCTGTGTATATATGTGTATATATGTGTATCTATCTATCTATCTATCTATCTATCTATCTA
>NC_068992.1:19949815-19950685 GCF_001194135.2 Octopus bimaculoides
TGTATATGCATACAAGTGCGTATTAAAAATATAGATAATTAATCTATATCTATCTACATCTATCAGACTATCTATATATCTTTCTATCTGTCTATCTATATGTGTTCTTGTTTGTGCGTGTGCGTGTGTGTGTGTGTGTTTGTGTGTGTGTATGTGTTTGTATGTGTACACATCAATGTATATATGTGAAGAAGCACAAAGTGTGCGTTTTTTGTGTATATGCGTGCGAGTGCAGATGCTGGAATTAGATCCATTTGGTATTAAATAGAATATTTGTTTTGTTCGCAAGAAATGTGGACAACAACAGGCAAACAAGCAACTGCTGCAGACATGCCTCAATAACATTTAAAAAAAAAAACAATCGGAATGGATTCTGCAAACAAAATAATGACTATGATAATAATGGTGAAAATAATAATAATAATGATGATGATGATGATGATGATGATGATGATGATGATGATGATGATGATGATGATGATGATGATGATGATGATGAAAATACGACTACTGAATAATAATAATAATAATAATAATAATAATAATAATAATAATAATAATAATAATAATAATAATAATATTCTACAAGAAGAAAACGAAGAAAAAGAAGTAAACAAGGCCGATAAATAATTCTGAAAGACACAAAAAAAATAAAAAGTGATAGAAATGAAATAAATTTTATTCTCTTCATCCTACTGTTACTACTAGAAATTTTTCTTCTACCTCTTCTTCTTCTTCTTCTTCTTCTTCTTCTTCTTCTTCTTCTTCTTCTTCTTCTTCTTATTATTATTATTATTATTATTATTATTATTATTATTATTATTATTATTATTATTATTATTATTATTATTATTATTATTATTATTATTA
>NC_068992.1:19951287-19952568 GCF_001194135.2 Octopus bimaculoides
ATATATATATATAGCGAGAGAGAGTGAGAGGAGAGAGAGTGAGAGGAGAGAGAGGGAGAGGAAGGGAGAGTGAGGAACAGAGAGGAACAAGAGAGGGATGCTAGAGAAACGGAGAAATAGATAGACAGATATCCATGCATGTATGTATTTGTCTCCAACATTATATTTCTATCTCATATCTCAGATTCAAAGTCTTATCTAATAACAAAAGCCTTTCTTTCATAATTCCAATGCACCGTTGTGTGCGCCTCTGACAAATACACCGATTTCCGTATACAGAGCAAGGGGTAGAAAGACAGGAAGAAAGAAAGAAAGGAAGAAATATACACAAAGGGTCAGTCGTTTATCCGTACTAACTGCGAATGAAATACATTGCAATTGTATAGGAATATATTTTTTAAAATTTATTTTCATCGCATTTAGCGCATGATACATGAGAATACTGGAAATATTGCGTATATATTTATAGCTAGCGTATAATAGTTTAAGAAACGCCGTTACCACGTTAGTATATTTGCATCAATTGCTATTCAATACATAACAATATAATAAAAACAATGACTCATCGCATATAAAGATATACATGTATAATATATTTGTAAGGAAATACACATCATATGAAAGTAATATTGAAAGAAGCGTTTAATAGCTGTGCAGTCATTTAATGCAAGTTTTAGGCGTACTTCTGTCTCCATTGATTTAGAGGTTACGCGCCAAAATATCTTCATACTCATTGTCACTATCATCACCACATCATCATCATCATCATCATCATCATCATCATCATAATCATCATTATGGCCACCACCGTCATCGTCATCATCGTCGTCATCATCATCATCATCATCATCATCATCATCATCATCATCATCATCAACAACAACAGCAACAACAAGAATATCGTCATCATCATCGTTATCATCAACATTATCATTATGGTTAATTTAATTTATTTTAATCATTATTAATGCAATGAGCTGGTGCAGTGGTCAGCACGCTGGCTTTGGATGAATTAAGTACTAAGTCCGCACTGCGGTAGATATAAGCGAGAGTCCTCTTCTTCAGGCCTTGTACCTATATTAGATTGGATTATTATTATTATTATTATTATTATTATTATTATTATTATTATTATTATTATTATTATTGTTATTATTATTATTATTATTATTATTATTATTATTATTATTATTATTGTTATTGTTATTATTATTATTATTATTATTATTATTATTATTATTATTATTATTATTATTATTATTATTATTATTATTATTATTA
>NC_068992.1:19952622-19954191 GCF_001194135.2 Octopus bimaculoides
GTGCAGTACCCAGTAGTGCAATTTTCTGTATGTTATATATATTTGTAAGTCCTGGTGTTTTTGTTATGTATTTGTCTGAATATTTTTTTATTATACCTAAGGCACCTACTATGATAGGAATTGTTTCTGTTTTTAGATTCCACATTCGAGTTATCTCTATTTCCAGGTCTTTGTATTTTGAAAGTTTTTCCATTTCTTTTAGAGAAACGTTGTCATCTGCTGGTATTGATACATCAATTAGAAAGCATTATTATTATTATTACTATTATTATTATTATTATTATTATTACTACTACTACTACTACTACTACTACTAATACTACTACTACTATTATTTTTGTAAATTTTTTTTTCTTTAATATTATTATTCCAGTAAAATGTCGGGAAATTTATATTTTTGTTAAAACTATTTACCAAGAAATGACCCTGCAAATTTTAGTAGGTGGAGACAAATTCTTTCTTGGTGATTTTTTTATTTTATTTTGTAGAATTCAAAAAGAACAAACAAAAAATAAACAGCCTTCGAAGTTTGATAAATAATGTGCATGAGATTGATGATATTTTACCACAGTTTCATATTCTTCATAAAGTGATGGAATGGAAATATTCGTAATATATAATTTCCATTCTTACATATAAATCTTGACAAGCTTTATAATTTTTAGACATTACATATGCAAAGGGTTATTTATTCTTCCTTCACGATCCAGCAATTATCTTTACGACATCTGACAACTGTATATGGATGTATTTCCTGCATAACATCAACCGAAATTGTTTCGTTGAAATAATATGTAGATACCCTTACAGAATAACTTTTGCGATTCACGACTAACAATACACATACAAAAGTATATACATCTCTTTCACTCTCTGTCTCTGTCTGTCTCTATCTCTCTCTCTCTATCTCTCTCTATCTCCCTCTCTCTCTCTCTCTCTCTCTCTCTCTCTCTCGCTCTCTCTTTCTTTCTTCTCTATTTCTCTCACCATGTATACTTATATATGTAAGCATGTATGTCTCGATATATGTATATAACATAAAGTGGAGGCGCAATGGTCCAGTGGTTACGGCAGTGGAGGCGCAATGGTCCAGTGGTTACGGCAGTGGACTCGCGGTCGTAGGATCGTGGTTTCGATTTCCAGACCGGGCGTTGTGAGTGTTTATTGACCGAAAACACCTAAAAGTTCTACAAGGCCCTTTCTTCCTGTTTCTGTTCTACCTGTATTTCAAAGGGCCAGCCTTGTCACGCTGAATCTGCCCGAGAACTACGTTAATGGTACACGTGTCTGTGGAGTGCTCAGCCACTCGCACCTTAACTTCACGAGCAGGCTCTTCCGTTGATCGGATCAACTGGAATCCTCGATGTCGCAACCGACGGAGTGCCAACCATATAACATAAGAATGAAGATGGCTAGAATGCGAGTTAGAAAGAGAAAGTGCGGAAATATTTCATATAGAATGTTAGATATATTTTTGCATCTATCAATTTATCTATCTATCTATCTATCTATCTATCTATCTATCTATCTATCTATCTGCTCACTATCAACTGACTGAAAAAAGAGCAC
>NC_068992.1:19954386-19961780 GCF_001194135.2 Octopus bimaculoides
TATATATATATATATATATATATTTGTCTATATCATTTATCTTCGAGCTCGAAATCCATAGTCAGCCATACTTACAAAATCACGTCATTCATTTTAAATCCATTTTCCCCTGTTTCCTAAACAGGCTGGTGTAAATATAAATAGAACATAATTTGTTTTGCTTTAAATACTAGTAATACATTTCTTTCCTCAAATTACAAATGTCAAAGCTATTGTTAATCATAAACATCTGTTTACAATAGTATCCGTCCAAAGAAAATGACCTCAATTAGGAAAAATAACAAAATACCCGATAATTAATTTTAATGACATATTCTCTTAATTGATAAATAGTTACTGCTATTTGAGTTTTGGCGTGCACCCATTTGATGTCAAGACTTTGAAAACAGCTAATCAAAAGCTACAAAAATTAGCACTTTCGCTTCTAAACTAATAGAAAATAATTATGTAAAGCTCGATGGTGGTCTATAATACATATGGTAATTTGTAGAAATGGTTGTGGTATCCTACATCAACATTGCAAAAAATATTATTGGTTCAAGAGAGGTATTTGGAAAGGCTCAAAATAATATAGAATATATACTTTTCTTAAATACATCTCTGTAGGACATCACAAGGTTGATATCAAAAATATTTCATATACTTTTCTAAGCCAGCATAAAATACTCATGATTGTATTTTTGTGTGAGAGTGTATGGCTTTGCGTGCGTGCATGCGCGCACGTATGTAGCTGTGCAGGCGCAAGCGTGGCTGAAATGTAAAATTTTGCTTCTCAGTTTTCGAACCACTTGTTTCCAGGTTCAGTACAAAAGTGTACCATATTGTGCAAGTGCCTTCGACTATATCTTGGGGCTGAGAAAAGACTTGTGGGTAATTTGGTAGACAGAAACTGGAAGAACTTCATTGTGTATATGTATGTACATACGTGTGCGTAAGTGTTTGCATTTGCGTGTGTATGTGTGTGTTTGTGTGTGTGCCTGTATATGTGTTTTGCCTTTGTCTTTCTCCCTCCTCCCCCGCCAACCAGTTGACATTTATGTTGTTTTGTTTACTTTTCTGTAAGCAATATTGTGGCCTGACGTAAGAGACCGATAGAATAAGTACCAACATTTAAAACAGGAAAATAATTCTAGATTTGAGTCGTTCGACTAATACCCTTCAAGTCGGTGACCCAGTATGACCCCAGTCTTATGACTAAAACATTTAAACGCAAAACAAAATTAAAAAACATATTGCTACTGACAAAAAATATTGCCAATGGCTACGAGATTACAACGTACTAATCACTGCTTAACTTTATTCATGATGGCTATAATGATAAGCGGGTTATATTTTATACGTGACAGAACAGATATTACCAAGAACGTCTTTCGAGGATCGCCGGGAATTCATCTCTATTACGGACTTTTCATCCTTCATGGATGTATGTGACTCTCAGCTCCAGTAATGAGTGTTTATTTTGTTCGATTAGCTGAGATGGTTACTGTTTGAATTATTGTGTAATTACTGCGAGTTAATTTTAGTCTTAACGCAATTCTGAAGAAGAATCGACATAGCAGAAGATATTTCCGCTCACATGTCTCATGTGTTGACAAAAAGCTATAGTAAAAATGAAACTTGCTCATGAGGTACTATGCTTTTCTGTTGGAAGAAAACGTGTTCAAGATATGACGAAGGCAGCTTTATCTCGTTAACACATCGTTGCGATGCAGCACCATCTCCATGTTTGTAACAGTGTAAATATATTAAAACACAACCGGAAAAATACATTAGTTACTTTATGAACATGGTAAAAGCGATCTGAAACTGAGTGTGCTCATACTCAGAACAATGTTCTCGGCAAACCTTTGCAATCTATATGAAAGCAACCTTGGTTATGATTAAAGTCTGAATGAGTTGGCCACCCTGCAATAATCCATCTACATTATTAGGGGAAGTCATTTCCCAATAGATTGATATCTTCTTTGAAAATGAGAAATTCTATGCCAATCAGGAAAATATAGCTTAACCACTGAGAACATTGAGAACAACATGAAAAAGAAAATCAATTTGAACATCAATCTAACGGATGGATAAATCAAAACAAAACAGATTACAAGGGAAAAACCAAAAAAATAGCAGTGAGTGCAAAGTATATTGACACATTAGACAAATTAATGGAAACGCGACAAATCTTTTAAGAACTGAAATTAGGATTAAGTAAGTTTTAAATCAGTAGAAAGAAACAAGAAAATAGCAACAACAACTATAAGAAAAAGACTAATAAAATAATATAAAAGTTGGCGGTAACTACTACGACAGCAGCGAAGCAGCAACAGCGGCAGCATCAGAACAAACTGTAGGAGCGGATTGGACGTCATGAACAACGCAAGAGATAAAAAGAAAATAATATTGGCAGGTATAATGTATGCAGCATCTTAGCAGACTATAACGTGATCTGTCTATCATTTCTGTCACTTTTCAGCTAAGTGGTGTGTCACTCTAACATTTACTCAAGAAAGAAGAGAAATAAAACCAACCCACAACAGCAATAACAAAATCATTTATAAAGACAACCAAAACTAAAAGACACAACAAAGATGTAATATTAACAATAATGACAAAATCAATGATAATAAACAACCATTTTAAAGAAGTACGACGACGACGACGACAGCAATAACAGCAAGTGCAACAAAAATGGTAGCAAAATACATGCATCTGATCAGACAATAACCACTGAGAACGACGAATAGGTAAAAAAAAAAGAAACTGTTCTTGCTAACAGAATTATCGCCTTCTTAGCTGTGTACAGAGCACAAATCTTCTCATGGTTGACATAATGACAACAAGTATCATTTACTTACAGACACGCCCCAACCACCACCACCACCACCACCACCACTGCACATGTGCATGCAAACATACGCACTGATACACACATGCACACACTCTAACACACAAGCAGACAGAAACACTAAGACACACACACATACACACGCAGACACACATATATAAATATACGTATGTTAATATTTATCTGAACATTATAATAAGAAGTCTACATTGATTTTAGGATTTGATCTATACTTTTGTAGAATACGAAATTAATTATTCAACATGATTCTTCTTCACAGTGACTTCGAAGTTTCTACCAATTACGCCATCATCTTATGTATGTATGCATGTATGTATATACATATATATATACAAACACAGTAACACACACACACATACATACATATATATTCTTACATACACCCACACGCTCACATACATATATATGTATATACGTATAGTTTCATTTCTAAATTTCTTGCTGATTCAAAAGGAGACGATGTCTATTGTAGTTCCAAGGCTCTTCCATTCAAATCTTAACATCAATAGCGAATATATGTGCGTATGTCTGCAATACAATATTTGTGTCAGTGCATGTGTCGATTTGTATGTTTTGTTTTATATATACTACACGCTTACATATATCAAGGGAGGCGCAATGGCTCAGTGGTTAGGTCAGCGGACTCGCGGTCGGAGGATCGTGGTCTCGATACCCAGACCGGGCGTTGTGAGTGCATATTGCGCAAAAACACCTAAGCTCCACGCGGCTCCGGTGGGGGGGGGGTTGGCGACCCCTGTTGTACTCTTTCGCCCCAAATTTCTCTCACACTTTCTTCCTGTTTCTTGAGTAACGCTGCGATGGACTGGCGTCCCGTCCAACTAGGGGGAACACATACGCCATAGAAACCGGGAAACCGGGCCCATGAGCCTGGCTAGGCTTTGAAAGGGTGACGTTTATCGTTTATCGTTACATATATCTGCTTGGCCAGACATCTAAAATACATATATATGTGTTTGCATGATAGTTTTTGTGTGTGTAGTGCGTATGCATCAGTGAATGTGTATGTATTATATGTGTGTACAGAGAATGTGAAACAGAGACAGAGTGAGAGAATCTGTGTGCGTGTGCGTCTGCATATATCAGTGTTAGATGTATGTTTTGAAGATATCGTCTTTAGAATTTTTCAAGTCAGCGAAATATTGGTTAATTTAAAAATTGATGAAAAAAAAAAGTCTTCCTATACAAGTTCTTTAATAAAATGCAGGACGCCGTAACAGCTGCTGCCTTCGCGGATTCTGTTGTTGCTGTTCTTGCTATCAGAGCAGTAAAGACGTTCATGATTATTATTTCGTTCGTCATGACGGCGACGATGATGATAATCGCACTGCTAGTAAAAGGAATTAAATATAAACGTAACTACTATAATTAGTATTATTATTATGGCTGCTACTGCTGCCACTGTTGCTTCTACTAGTTTTACTACTACTACTACTACTACTACTACTACTACTACTACTACTACTACTACTACTACTACTACTACTACTACTAATAATAATAATAATAATAATAATAATAATATATAAAGCGAGATTTATAAATCTTAATTTGCAGAGGAATTTGTAGTGGGTAGTTTAGCTTAATCGGTCAAAGCATCGTGACATGGGGATGTAAGTTCGAATCCACAGCTAGCCACCTACACTTTTCTCTACAAAATAGGGATAGTTAATCCTGTTCAGGCTATATTATTAGCATTATTCTGCGATTGATAATTTAAAATAATAATAATAATAATAATAATAATATCGGTGGTGGTTTTGAGACAAGAGGTGCCATAATGTCAAACAAATCACAGTAGTATCTAATGCTATCACTTCCATCAGCGCCACTCTCATCTCTGGTCGTCGTTTTTGCCCTCATCCTCGTTCTTCTCACCATCGTATCCGTCCTATCCGCCGTCAAAACTAGCCCACTACCAGTATCACCATAATTCTTCTCCGCTGTCTAGTCCTCCTCGTTTTCATCATGATCGTATATTTTTGATTCGTCCTTTTGTTTTGTTTTTTTTTTCTTATGAAATTTTGCATTTGTATATTCCAGTCTATGACAAATACACAATTTTTCTGAATATTACCATGCTTAATACGTGGTCGGATAGAATGTCTTTCTTAGATGACATATAAAGATAACGAAAAAAATAAAAAAGTTAATACTTAAGTGAAGTCAGATTACTACTTAAACATAGGATGAAAAGTATTGAAGTTTTAGAACACAGAGTTCAAGGTTAATCTGTACCAAGCAGCTTCATTCTGCATGCTTTAGTTTCGTCACTATGTTAACGGTCCGGATACTTATTGACAAAACCACGTATAATCAGATGTATACTTAGCGCCGTTTGGGTAAGAATCAAGCTTCCAAACCTAGTGATGACACAGCAAGGCATCTTACACAAAGATAATTATGATAGCTTCGGATTAGTGAATAATTCTGATTAGAATATTGTAGATGGAAGTCGCTCAAACATTATGTGTTTGTACCTATGTTTAGCTTTTAGCGTAATTTTTGCTGTACTTAAGGTGATTTGGTTGTTCAATAACATTTTTCTGTTCAATAACATTATGGTTTGATAAATATTACCCAAAACACATTTTAACACTGAAACGTTTTGCGGTCGCTATGACCGAGTGAAATCTCAGGATATTGTACTGAACCATGACCATGTACCAGTATATTAATGTAAATGTGTTTGTGTAAGTGTGTGTGTGTGTGTGTGTGTGTATGTGTGTGTGTGTACATACATACATACATACCTGCATACATACATACAGTATATGTATGTATATGTATGTGTATTATACATGTAATAAATATCGATTGGCGAATGTGTACCTATGATTACGAATATGCGTTTAATTTCATTAACTATTGCAAGCTTTCAATCCCATAACATTCAAGTGTCAGTTTAAAAGCAATTTCTGTGTGAAGTGGCCGTTTGATGAAAGCATAATTCCCCTAAAAGCGCTGTCTGCCAAAGAAACATTAGAAATTAGAAATTGAAAGACAGATGACAGAAAATATGAAACTTTGCCACAGAACAGATCTTCAAGATTATTTCTGTTCTTCTGAATTATAAATTTTCACGATGTTGTCTAGATTGTTATTATCACATCAAATTATCAGAAATATATGCAACGTTTAATTAATGTGAAATACTTCGAAGTATCAGACAGTTTCAGTATAAAATACGTAACATTTGATTACATCAGGTTCTCCAGTTTTAATCTTAATAAAATATTCATTCGTTTTATACTCTAAGCAATAAATATGTAAATGTATAGACCGGTATTTAGTATGACAAAACCTTGATGTATTTGTGTATGGTTTTACCTACACAGCCACCCTTCAATAGATAATTGAAATACACACACGTATATTCATATACGTGTGCGTGCGTGTGTGCGTGTATGTGTGTGTGTGTGTGTGTATGTGTGTGTGCGTCTGTGTGTCTGTGTGTGTGTGTGTGTGTGTATGTGAGAGAGAGAGATAGAGACAGAGAGAGAGAGAGAGAGAGAGAGAGAGAGAGAGAGAGAGAGAGTATATGCGTGTTTAAAGATAAACTCATTCTTTTGCTGATGCAACCACATATGTATTCGATATTGCCTGATATTAAGCGATGGTAATCGTGGTGGTGGTGCTGGTGGTGGTGGCTTGACAAACCATGGCACAAAGACACACGCTTAAATATATGTACGTCGGCTCGAGGCTACATATATAGAGTTAGGAATATGATTTCGTTGACGAGATTTTAGTACTGTACAAACAGTGCAATGATATATTTTAAAATTATTTTAAGAGTGCCAAATGTGTGTCCAATATAACATTATACGATATAGTAGATTTATAATTTATTATAGCCCAATATCGCATGGTCATTATGTTAATCTAGTCAGAAAGAAAATATTTCTATTTCACAAACATTTTAAGCTAATGCGTGCTTAAATTATTTAGCTGACGTAATTATTTAAGTTTCGATTCCGAATTTTAAATTGAAATATCTCAGAAAACAAGACGAAATTCGAATCGCACTTAACTAGCAAAGAAGCTTTAATTTCCATCTCGCAAATTATTTGTGTCTTAATAAAAGAGTCGGTTCAATACGCTGGTGGTCGGATCTTATTTGTTTGAAATATCTGAATTCTAACGTCACAATTATCCCACAATTATATGCTTTGATTACATCTATGTTCTGCAAATTACATTGAATGTGCTTTATTGAGACGCTCTACCATTTCGTACCCTCTCTATTCTCTTGCAAATAAAATTCAAAAGAAAAGAATATTTGTTTCAAATGCATTGTATTTATCTCTCAAAGATTTCGATTAGCTGATAAGATTTTAGTTACGTGTCTTGTTTATTAATCTTAGATTTTAAAATATTAAGGGGAGATCTTGGATTCATATTGCAAGGATAAACTCAACTAGTCACTCTATTCTCTATTTCTCTCCCTCTCTCACTCTCACCCTGAATACATTTATACACAGAAATATATACATACATACATATATACATATATATA
>NC_068992.1:19962033-19963463 GCF_001194135.2 Octopus bimaculoides
TATATATATGTATATATACATATATATATACATACACACATACATAATACATACATACATACATACACACACACATACATACATATATGTGTGTGTATTTTTGTGTGTATAAATGTATTCAGTGAGAGATAGAGAGAAATAGAGACAGAACAGAGAGAGAGAAGAGAGAGAGAGAGAGAGAGAGAGAGAGAGAGAGAGAGAGAGAGAGGGAGAGAGAGAGAGAGAATATGCCTGTGGAAAGAGAAATTGATTTCTGGCTTCAGTATTACATGTTCGAAAGAAGTCAATTACCGTTAATGTTATCCAAGCGAAATGCCTATTTCATCATGAAAATCTTGAAATCTAATTGCATATTTTCTTTAAATGTATATATGCGCTTCTATACAGCGATCACCCCCCGTGACCTCTCAATATTATTGACTACAACACATTCAGCTATATTTATGGGAAAGTGTGATTTTAAGGTTGCGAACGTGTCGTGCTTCGCGAAAATTGTTAATTCAATAACAACATTGTTGCGAACAAATACTTGAATCGTAACGTGTAAAATTATAAATGGTGTTAAACTGTCCTCTTTTTGTAGTCAGACGTGTCGGTTCTTGATTTTTATAATGAATTTCTGAATGTTTTTGCTCATATTAAATAAAGTGCTCAAAATTTGTGAGCTTTCATCCGGGATATTATTGTGAAAGTAAGTCTATATATTGATTGGCGTTTCGTTCCAGCCGCTGAACGTCTTTTTTTTTTTTCGTTTTTAAAGTGCATATTATTATTATTATTATTATTATTATTATTATTATTATTATTATTATTATTATTATTATACTGACAATGTTGATACAGATGATGATAATGAGTATGATGGTGATGAAGCTGATGATGATGATGATGAGAAGTAGGTGGAGGATACTACTACTGCTTCTACTGAAGTTGATGATGATGATAATGATTAAAATAACACCAACAATAATAATAATAATACTTTCTATTATATGCACAAGGCCTGAAATTTTGGTGGAGAGGGGACTAGTCAATTACATCGACCCCAGTGTTTCACTAGTACTAAATTTATTGACCTTGGAAGGATGAAAGACAAAGTCGGCCACTACGGAAATTGAACTCAGAACGTAAAGACAGACGAATCGCCGCAAAGCATTTTGATCGGCATGCTAACGATTTGGACGGCTCACCACCTTATTAATAGTAGTAGTAGTAATAATAATAATAATAATAATAATAATAATAATAATAATAATAATAATAATAATGATGATGATGATGATGATGATGATAATGATGATAATAAGAACTATCACTTCTAATTGTTGTGAACAGCAGCCTTGGAGCATTTCCTGTTGGTACATGTCTTCGTGATGTCGTCGACGTGTATTTGTTAAAAAAAGGACATTTCTTGCACCAGTCACTGTGGT
>NC_068992.1:19963671-19966062 GCF_001194135.2 Octopus bimaculoides
CACGTACCGCCTACGAAGGAGACGGCATTCTTTTCTCTAGTCCAATTTAAATCATAATAAAAAAAAAAATCAATTCACATATCTCTTTTTATTTTGTAATGACCTACTTCTAACGCAATAATACATTCGGTTCACCCTAAAATATTATTATCGTTGCGTTTATTATCAACCCCGAAGCGATGAATGATTAATTCTTGTCTGGCAAAGTCTAAAAAGTAATATAGCGTTGTAAAAATAAAAATGGCGTTACCACTTCCTCAATCAACTTTTTATGTTGCGTTGAGCAAGTCATCTGTAAATTAGACTACATTTTCATAATCAGAGGCAATAGTAAACAATTTATGACAAGTAGACAATATGCTTGCATCTTATAAAAGGGGTAACATAAGCAAGAATATAGATTTCTCGTCCTGAAAAATGATAGTTATCTAAAGAATTGTACGAATAAGCCTGTTATAAATTTATATTTATTCCTGTACCGCGCTGGACGGTCAACCATTCTGAATCTATCAAGAATGTTCGCGAGTGTTTCCTTCTAAGACGTTCTGCACTAGTGCATGTAGCTGATAAAAGGTACAGAAAGAAGAGAAAGAAAAAAACAGAGAGAGAGAGAGAGAGAGAAATAAAATGTTCCCAATACATTTTATTTATCGATTGCGAACATAAGAAAAGCAAATACGACACGGCCTGTATTGAAATCAGAGTCCAGAAAGACAGCAGAAGTACTTCAAGGTATTCTAGGCATTCCGTCTAACGTTCTAACGACACTGGTAATTCTCCTAAACCACATTATATAACCGGTGTATTCGATAACAGATATATTGTGTAACATGCACACAATATCACAGATAACCTAAGAGATGGGATGTATAATATTGTATAATATGAACGTTATGGATGTTGTTGTTGGCACTCCGTCGCTTACGACGTCGAGAGTTCCACTTGATCCGATCAACATAACAACCTGCTCGTGAAATTGACGTGCAAGTGGCTAAGCACTCCACAGACACGTGTGCCCTTAACGTAGTTCTCGGGGATATTCAGAGTGACACAGTGTGACAAGGCTGGCCCTTTGAATTACAAGCACAAGAGAAACAGGAAGTAAGGGCGAGAGAAAGTTGTGGTGGAAGAGTACAGCAGGGTTCCCCACCATCCCTTGCCAGAGCCTCGTGGAGCTTTAGGTGCTTTCGCTCAATAAACACTCACAACGCCTGGTCTGGGAATCGAAACCGCGATCCTATGACCGCGAGTCCGCTGCCCTAATCACTGGGCCATTGCGCCTCCACTATGAACATTATACTAAAGGCATATTATACAAATTTCACATTAATGCACATGGCCAGAAATTTCGGGGAAAGGTGGTGGTCGATTATATCGAGTCCAGTGTTCAGCTGGTTCTTTTTCTTTATCGATTACGAGTCGATGAAAAGCAATGACAACTTCAGCGTAATGTGTATTCAGAAAGTAAAGACGGATGAAACACCTGTAAGCATTTTTGCACGGCGCGCAAACATTTCTAACAGCTCACCGCCTCATTAAAGGCACATTAGACAGCACGTAAATTATGTGCTAGAAACATCTAGCATCAACTTTTACATACATGTAGGTCTGAATTATGGCAAAATGCATCTCAAAAATTAGGCCTCTCAAAACCAGGAGGGAGAAACCTAATTCAAAGACTAAGATCAAATTCATCACTGGAATTGTAGAAATCTGTAACCCTTTCCAGAAATTTATCATTTGAATATATACGAGCATGTCTAGATGTGCAACTATATGCATGAGAATAGATATATAAAACATACAAGTCTGCACATACATTAAAAAAAACATACATATATAAATACATACATACAAACAAATAAACAAAAATACCCTGTTGATGCTGGAATTCCAATGAAGGAACCTTGGATCTAGGTTAGAAACCAGTTCTTTCTCTATTGGTAAGAAATCTTGAAATAAAACTGAATTATGATATACATACGTACATACATACATAATTTATTCGTTTCTCTAGTTATAACTAAATATGCCTAAGAGAGAATGTCAGTTACTTCTATGTTATTTGTGCATATGTATCTGATCATGTTATTATGCACATGCAATTAAAGTGTTGTGCATTAGATCCTATTAGTATTAAAGCTGTCTGATGCATATCCATCTTAATGTGACTTCGATTGCAGTGCTTGGAGCTGGAAATGTGATTGAAAACTATAGCGATTAAGACGAGGAGGAAGGTTCTGGGGGTGATGATGGTGGTGGTAGTGGTGGTGGTGGTGGTGGTGGTAGTGGTGGTGGTGGTGGTAGTGGTGGTGGTGGTTGTTGTGACAACGACTATGCTGCTACTGCTGCTGCTGCTGATGATGATGAAGGTGGTAGTGATGATGATTA
>NC_068992.1:19968046-19969612 GCF_001194135.2 Octopus bimaculoides
TTTTTTTTTTTTTTTTTTTCTATGTATATTCTGAAAGATCAGATCTGTCATTCACAGATTTTCATCCCTGAATATCCTGTCATTTCATATTTCCTGACGACAGTCTTTGTTCAATGAGGATGTTATCATAAGTATTTTTACTCTCCTAAGAAATTAGGAGGCAATTTGAATTATATGTCCGTTATTTCTATCAACTTTTAACACTATACAGATGCTTTCTTTGTCGTCTGAGAATTCACTGTGCTGCTACATTTTTTTTAACATGGTAGAATCGTGTTTATATATTTCGTCAGGTTTGCTTTCTAGACGAATTCGGCTTGCATTTGATGCTATTTCAGTGATTTTGTATTGTACTGTCACTGTGCAGTACTGACTTGTAACGTGTTCTCATGCTCGCCTTCCGTACACGCTGTGTTATTGATATCATGTGATCTATATTTCTAATCAGTGTATTTGTAGAAACTCACAATCAGAAATTCATATCGGAAACTGACCGTATAATTTATAAATAAAATGCTGTGCATACAGCATCACCTTGCTGGGCAGTGCTTATGATTTAAATATACTTAGCGATTGGGAGTTACATGTTTTAATATCGAGTAATGCATGATATCGTACGTGGTTAATGACTTGGAGCACATTTCCGGCCTGTGAATGTGCGGAAAGTTAGTTATGTGCGTTATTGCTAGCATAGTATAATTTGTAAATAATGTAAAATCATGTGCGCTTTGCAATATTTTTTGAGTTGTCATGTGGGGTATGTCTTCTGTTAATGAGTAAGCTGTTTGAATGGAGCATTTAATTCAATTAGAGAGCGCGAAAAGATGAAAGCAGAGAAATCACAAAACTATGATGCGAAGGATCTTACATAAGACCCGCTTCCAAAAATGATAACCTACACTATTACTTCTATAAAATATACATATTCTGCAAATGCAATTATGACATTTTTATAAAGATACAAAATCTCACTAAACATCAGCACATCAGTCTTTTCGAACTAAGGATTTCAACCTATAAATGTATAGTTGCAGTATATATATATATATATATATATATATATATATATATATCCTAGAAATTAGTCCGTAAGAAGGGCGTAGAAATTGAATTAGAACATGTACCAGTATATACAAGTAGAAGCAATTGGAATAATAATTGAAACCCTAGGTAGGGTAAAAAGAGCACGTACAATATATCACAGATGACAAGCTTCTGTACGTTGTACCTCTGCTACACACAAAACATGTCCTATGGAAAACTTATCCACGCCCAAATGCACATATGAAAGGCCTGAGCATTTATGAATGCATGCATATATATGCACACAAGATGAAGCGAGCAAAAACGTATGCAGCCGTACAAACTCATATATAAGTACATAATCGCTTTCTGCCGCCATTTTACCAACAAAATTTTATGACAAACGAAAGGTTAGAAGAGAAACCTGTATAGAATATATGTTATGAAGGAACTCGGAAACACGTGTTTCCGCAACGAACATTTTGAGTACACACACATACATGCATACTCATAGACGTTATATATATATATATATATATATAT
>NC_068992.1:19969780-19972183 GCF_001194135.2 Octopus bimaculoides
TATATACATATATTTATATATAAACACATATCAATATATGCACATATATGGAGGGTATGCGCGCACACACACACACACACACACACACACACACACATACATATATAAGTGTACATATGAAGAAATTCTTTTCCATGTTATTGATATTTATGACGCTAAATATTATCTTCTGACTTCAAAATTGTGCATGACATTCTGTCAGAAATTTAATATATGGCTTATTACATAACTTTACCTACCTTTCTTTTGTTTTTCTAATTATTCTTTCGTTCTATTACATCCATGTATTTATTTAGTCATTTATTTCCTTTTTTATCTTTTGTTGTTAATACTCCAACAACAACAACAATTGTAGGAAAGTTTCCTATGCTTTGTTTTACTTAAACACTATGATGAATAGTAGTTGGCAGCATCGCTTCTTGCTCAATCAGGTGTAATTTGAAATAAAGCTACCTGTCATTTATCCAATAAATAAATGCATTACATTCGAATAGATAAGCTTAAACGAATATATACAAAATGAACAACAAAATCAAAAGGAGAAAAATGGATATTTAATGCAAACTGGAAACACGATGAACGCAATATGGAAAACAAAAATCAGGAAAAATAACCGCAAAGAAGATCTGTCAATAACGTAACATGATTGGCAATAATATCGTTGTGAATTAGTTGTCCTCTTTCTAGAACTGGCGGAGACATTTTTATCGTGTTTTCTTTTTTAATTTCTTCGTTTCATAGTTTTTTTTTCTTTCCACTATGCGTTACATTTAAAATCTTTAGAATCGATGATGGTTGTCCTTAAACAGCCTTAATTATTTGTTATATACTCAATAAAGTTGAAACACAAGTATTAAAAACTCATTGATAGTTAAAAGGAAGTCCTCTTGGGGGCCTAATAAAAGTTTACTTGAAACGTAAGCAAAGTTAGAAACTATGTATAAAACTAATTATACAAAATTTCGGAGCTTTTACTGCAGTCGCTAGTTTACATTTCAGCCTGTCATCCTGATTGTCTCTACTTAACTGAAACCCTTCTGGTATGTCTTGCAAGAAATTACGAGGTTTCTTTGTCTACAAGATTTCATTTTACAAAGTTCATCCTACAAAGGTTAATGCATGGAAAACAAAATAGGAATTTTGAAAAAAGTATTGGGTCATCCCATAAATAATACGTTTATTTTTCAAAATTACGATGAAAAAGTGCTTTTTTTAATCTAATACTCTCCTTCATATTCTGCAATGATCTTCCAACTATCTGGTAGACTTGTAAGGCCACTCTTCCAAAATCCACTTGCCCGTGACGAAAAATATTCTTCCACTACTGTTCTGAGCTCGTATATTGAGCGCATATATTTTTCCGTCTAATAAACCTGTTACGTCCCACAAGTCAGATAACAACATAATACGTGGTTGAAGACTTTTAGCTTGGGTGCAGGTGTTTCTCCTTTCCCTCTTCACTGTCTTCGGCTCTTTACATTTTCATAGAGAACCCATTTCTCGTCACCAGTTACTATTCGGTCCGAAAAAGTTTCATTCGTGAGACGTGAGAGCAATTCATTGCGCGCGATTAGACCCGGAAAGTTTGTGAGGAAACCATTCAACCAATTTACTGACTTTTTCGATGGTACGCAGGTGTCGAAAATGGTTTAGATCCCATGTGTGTATGGCAACCAAATACGATACACGCTTTTGTTAAAACTACCATTATAGGTAGGCGTCATTAGGAGATCAAAAAAATATTATCATCTACAATTATTAACTGCTCACTACGTCATCCAGGCCACCGCGTTACACTTTCTAGTTCGTTATTTCTCCTCTCCACCCAGTGTATCTCACCATGTTCAATAAAATACATCAAAATATTTATATTAATGTCAAAGATAAATGATATACCTTAATAGTTACATTAGCTAATTATTTCAACACATAGTAATTTATTGTAATAGATCAGGATTTTTTTTTCAGCTGAGTATATTTATGTCATCTTCCATTTTAATTTTTGAATAGATGAATAATTTGAGTAACATTATGAATAATTGTACATCTGTAACAAATATACTCTTGCCCTTTAGATAATTCTTTCATGGTTGTTTACAAACAGACAAACACATATACGTACACACACACACACACACACACACACACACACATATATATATATATATATATTATTTTGTTTAAAAGAGTTCCAACACTGTCTGTTTTTTATGTTTTATTTATATTCCTGCAGAACTAATGTGGGGTATAGAATATGGAATATACAATATATAATATAATATACAATATACAATATAAAATAAAAAAAAATAAAAATGGATGGCACCATGAAAGAAAGTATTGAATGTAGATGAAATATTGAGTGTTCAAAATAAAGGATCAAATATATAAATATATAAATAT
>NC_068992.1:19972308-19972761 GCF_001194135.2 Octopus bimaculoides
ATATATATATATATATATACATATATACATACATATATGTATATAGTTATATGTGTATGTATGTGTTATATGGGTTGGGAATGAAAATAAATACAATTATGATAAATACAATGCAAATATTTAGAGATGTTTGCACTATAGATATAAGTCGACGCCTTTAGTTCCTCATCATGTTTACATCAGTAATATAGTGCTACATCCGGTACGTGTCTAATGGAAAACTAAATCGATACTGGCTAATACAACTGAGTATGAATATATATTTGTATCATATATCCATATCTATATCTATATATATATATATATATGTGCATATGCATTTATTCATATTTACATATTCAATACGTATGCGTATAGAGGAATACGTGTATACACACACACGCACGCACACACTCGCACATAGGCACACGCATATATGTATATATATATATATATATATATATATATATATAT
>NC_068992.1:19973462-19975949 GCF_001194135.2 Octopus bimaculoides
TATATATATATATATATATATATATATATATATATATATATATATATATATATCTACATGCGTATATATATATATATATAATGAGTGAAATAGAGAAATATATAAATATATAAACAGAGAGATAGATAGAATGATAGATAGATTGATAGATAGTCAGATAGACAGATATCTATCTATGATACATAGATAGATAGGTAGATATAGATATATAGACATACGTGTAAATATATACACACATATATATGTATAGAAATACACACACACACACACACACACGCACACACACCCACACACATACACATATATATATGAATGTGTGCATGTGTCTCGGAGAGTGTAGATGTTTGTTTATGTGTATTTATGTGTTCGTGTCTATTATATATTGGTTGTCATGCGGTGGTGGAGCTCCAGGTATTTATAAGACGTAAGGAGACGCTTATTTTCTAAGCTAATAATGTTGTTTAACTTGATATTCTCCAAAGTTGATGCCGACAGAAGTAAAGTTTCATTGATGCAGCATCTTTATATAAATACTAAGGCAAAAAAAAAACAATTAGTGCAGAAATGAAGAGAGATACTACAGATATGTACGAGCTGAAACATCATTAAATCTTCGAGATATTGCCGAATGCTAGGCGATATTGACCTTGTTAATGTTAGTGTTTGTAGAATTTACTGGCAAAGAATACATTATAGCAGGCTATAATCAAATTAACATGTAATTACATCAATATACAATCGCTATCCTTTTTAATTAGGTAGTCAATTAATCCTATATTTGTGCTAATTACTGCAGAGTTGGAAAGCACCGAAGATGATTAACTTCCGCTGACATTGTCCAGTTTATAAAAAAAAAAATTGAAAAAATTTCTTTTCTCACACAGCCAGAGTAATGTTTGCTAACACCATATCCATTTCGTTTGTCGCCGTAACTTTATGCATGATGTGTAAATATTAAAATTTTCTAACACCCTTATTTTCATATAATTATGCTGTTAATCCTTCTGGGGTTCTTTTAGGTTTGTTTTCATCTTTAGTCAATAATGTGTTTATGCGCTTTGAATTGGTGCCATGCGAGACCTGCGAGAGATTTCTAGTGTGTATCATATTTAAGCAATATTTTACTTAGGAAACAAACCCACGTATTTGCAATGTAGTTTATCAATATTGTATTTCTATGATTGTAATGAAATTCAACATGTAGGATTTCATCTGAAATTTGTCGTGGAATAGTTCTAGTTCTGGATTGTTGGTTTATTGAGTATTACTATTGCTTCGTAAGACGCACATAGTGTTTCTTTGACGTTGGTAATAAAGGGAGATAGATGGTGATGTATTTGAGTAGGAGCGACAGGAGGAATATTGCTAGTATGTAGAATGAAGAAATCGGTGAGCTAGCAGAATCGTCAGCTGGGCAGGCAAAAAAAGCTTAGCTGCATTTCGAATGTCTTTACATTTTGAATTCAAGTCCGACGAGGTCGACTTTGACATTCATCCTTTCCTGGTCGATAAAATGAGTACCGGTTGAAGATTGGGCCTGATGTAATTGACTAAGCTCCCTTCTTGAATTTACAGCCCTTGTGCCAAAATTTGCAACCAGTATGCAGAATGAAGAGCATTAACAACTACAACAGAATCCTGGAGCACAGGATTTCATAGACGGGAAATCTGATTACCTTAAACATTTTAAACATGTTTTTCCACATGACTGTTGTTTTACAGATGGCTTGAATTCCGAAGCAATTCGACACAAAATTTGATTACTGCAAGTGTTCAGTACAATCTTTTGCGAGTCAGGTGGTGTTTCAGTGCAATAAATATTCTCGATCAGGACTGTGTCGCTCTTCGTCGGAATTGGTATCCAATTGGATACATCAACTAAACCATGTTCAAAGTGACTCTGGGAGGTAATGTTTTATTGTAAATAAGGGGAAATGATGCCAAATATTATTTTAAAGGAATGGTGAAAAAGAAAGGATGAATTATAACTGCTTGGCTTATGTTAAAAAATTGTTGAATTATGTGACAGATAAAGAACTCGAGACCAAATTGTGTGTGTGTGTGGGGGGGGGGTTAAACTTATATTCTTAACGAATTGTTAAAGTTTGTGAGAATAAATTTTCAAAAGAGCATTGGTAAATGTAGTTTCAGTCTTTTAATTTAACCGTATGATCTTTTTTATATTATTCCTGCAGAAAAAGAGTGTCAAAAGAAAAGATTTATTTCCTGAATTTAGGGGTGGGAAAGGGAAATAAATGGGTATTGTATAGTTGTTGTTGACCATTGCATTTCTCCTATAGGCAATTCTCGTGTCTACATCTATGTATGTATGTATGTATGTATGTATGTATGTATGTATGTATGTATGTATGTATCTATCTATCTCTTTCTCTCGCTCTTTCTTTCTCTCTCTCTCTCCCTCTTTCTCTCTCTCTCTCTCACTATCTCTCTCTCTCTCTCTATATATATATATATATATATATATAT
>NC_068992.1:19977344-19984952 GCF_001194135.2 Octopus bimaculoides
ATATATATATATATATATATATATATATATATATACATGTATGTTAATGGAAATACATTTGTGAATGTGTATGAGTATGAATGTCTACAAGCATGTATCAAATATGTAAAATTACAAACATAATCATTCTACCCCTTTCTCAGCATTCCTAATATGTTCATTTGATTATGTAATTGTGATGATATCAGACTGCAAATGATCAAGTGTACAAGTGTATTGAATATTATGTTAATCAAGTTAATTGAGTGAATCAATATATTTCCACCATTGCCCTGTATAGTAATCTAATGGAGTCAAAACAACAGTTGAATTTACTTTCATTGTAACCTGCCAACAAGAGCATGTTTTCCAAGTAATATAAGCCTGCTTTATATTCCATGAGTTTTCAATTAGATACTATTGTATAGATTATTAGATACAATCTAACGAGGAAGTGGGATTGTGATAAACTTTTGACTTTTACACATTCTTATGTTTTATTCTAAACTTATCCAGTCGTTAATACAAGTGCTGAAATTTGTTTAATATGATGGTTCCCAATGTATTATTGGATTTCCAATTATTGCGCCATTTTAAACAAGTCTAAAGTAGGACCCTGCCTGCTTCTATTACAATAAAGCCAATTTATTCAATATTGGTTGACAAAACGTTTAAATTCAAGATGTTTAAATTCTGCTAGAAGTGCCTCTCACCAGAACTATATTTATCTAGAACGTACGTTTTGCTTAGAATTAGTTTAAACTCCCAACTGCCATAAATAATCTTATACTACTAACTTTATCACAACAACTAACCTAAGAGGACTGCTTGAAGATTATACAAGAAAGAAGAGCGAGAAAAATGTGAGACATGAAACGCGGCATTGTCAACCTCCGTCACCATGCGTATAAATTTTACTTAAGTGTTAATAAAGATAATTAATAAAGAATACGCGTTTCTTATTTGCTCGACGCATGCAATTGATACACAGATATGTTTCAGTCGCAATTAAAGAATTGAAATTGTTTCAATCCCGTTCTCTAATAATTTAATCACTGTTAATTCAGCTTGCAAAATTAAATCCTTATTTATATTGAACGCATAGCTTATGTACACTTGAGATGCATGTATATAGGATATCCATGTGTATAGAAAAGTTATGCACATGGTATTCGAGGTTTTCACAATTACATCGCCAACCATCTATGTTGTAGCATATTCAGCGGAAAACTATAGAAACACTGTAGTTAACTACCCAGTGCTTGAAGAATGGGACAAAATATGGAATCGGATAATGTTACTGAGTTCACTTTGCAAATACTTGTTTTGGGTTTCAATTCTAATGGGCAGTTTCATGAGAAGCTGTTTTCTACTATAATTAAACTATGGTAAACGGATAGCATGCTGGAGGACTTGGTCATAAGCATGTTAAATATTCTTAGTCACTCGTAAGGGCATTTAGCGAACTCCTCTCTCTTGCAAGTGTCCGTACCACATTACCCATTTGAGTTTAAAATCCTCTCTTTCTTGACTCGGTGTTGAAAATTTTGAAGCAGTTTATGGGACCACCCCTACCTTAGTCCACTGATTAATTGAAAACGAACGAAGGAGGAAGTTTTGGTGTACGTCACTGGTATTTAATGAACACTAATTGTTTCATGATTTAAATCTGAATTTTCGGTTTATGTATTCAGACGGACAACGGAGAGCAAGAATATGTAGTTATTACTGTATTCCACACTGATGCCTCAGGTACTTCTAATATCACTAATCATATAAAACCGTTCATATATTGTTTAACGTTAATTTTATTTTCCCCTTTTGTTTCTTCTCATCAATGCAATATCACATTCTGATATAAAAATAAACAAAACAAACTTTACAAAAAATGAATTGTAAATACATATAAGAGGAAAAAAAAATACTGCTGATAATTCCGATATTTGCTAAGGTGTCTTTGTCTCTCTCCGAAGACTAAAACAACAGCGTATAAATTGAGTGAATTTTAACTGCAAAGTAAAGTCAAACAGAACAAGACAGAGAGGGAAAACAAGTGTGTTTAAATAAAACTATACAAACACATCAACGCCATCTGTTGTAGACTTTCACTGCTCTAATAACTGACCATACACATTCACTTAGAATAATATAAAGTCTTTCTGTCTGCCTCTCTCTCTTTATAAATATGCATGTACGGGAGAAAAAGTGAGAAAGTAAGCGGACGAAAGAGAGTGGTCGTGTTTGTGTGTGTAACTATGCGTGTATCAGTCAACATTGTTTTCATGAGTGTGCAATACTTTTCTGCTCATATTCCTACACCAATATATATGTGTGTGTGTGTGGGGGGGGGTGATTATGTGTGTGTGTGTGTGATTGTGTGTGTGTGTGTGTGTGTGTATATATATATACATGCATATATAAATTCATACATATGTACGCAGACACAGACAAATACACGCACGCACACTCTAACAGACGTTTTAACATTGACACTCAGGTACATACACATTCGCACATATATACATTCCCATTTACATACCTACTTATATGCAGACTTGAATCATGAGTGTTACTGATAGTGTGTGTGTACATTTGTGTCATGGTGTTTGCGTGTTTAAGTAAGTAATTTTGTGTACATATTGAAACATACGGAAAACAACAAGTATATGTGAATAAACATTTAACCCACTCGAAAGTTAATAGATTAAAAAACATAAATTGTACTCATAACGTTATGATAAAACGACCTTGTGTATATTGGAAGTTTTTAGGAATGGGACAAAATGCAAGAAACGGCGCCAAAATTACTCAAAGTTAAAAGCATAACCTTACATGAAAATATCATGCGTATCAAAGAGGTTAACAAGTTACTAAAACACTCTCCTGCAATACGAAAAGTAGTGGTACAGAATATGCACTCACATGCGCTTATATCTGGTTCCTTAAAAGTGACAGTAAATATTGGTTTGAAATTTTGGTACAAGGCCAGTCATTCCGGGGAGGAATAAGTCGATTGCATCGACTCTCATTCGAAATCAAGTCTTAGCATGTTTCTCGAGTGATCACTTACCGTAACCATTTCAGAGTTCTTTAAATACTAAACATGTCTACGTGAACATACAGGTCATTAAAAAGCATGGGATCTATTGTCTAAGTTAGGAATCTTCTTGTTAGAAAACATCGGGCTAACGAACAAGATTACACTATGAATGTGAGCGTGCTTAGACTAGTGGTTAGGATGTTGCCTACTCGGTGGCTAGTTCGTGGATTCGATTCGCGGACCGGGCGTTGCGTTGGATTGTGGTTTTGAACAACACACTGCATCTCACGCTTCCCTGCCATATGACACGTGGCACACCACGCACTTGTTCAGGGGACATCAATTAGATCGAAAGAGTGAACTGCTGTGCATCTCACACATTGGATCGCTATAAACTAATCATGTGCAGATTGCTCAGCAAGGAATTGTGGAGCCGTCTTTCTCAGACCGAGACACTACCAGCTTCGTAAACCTGTTTTATACGCTAATTAAAACAATATCATTTATATATTCATTTGGTGCACTTCGGAAAATCACGGAAGAGAATAAACTTTGCTGACAAGTTTAGATTAAATCAAAACATCTACACAAGCTAAATCTCGTAATTACTACTAAAATATGAGAGTATAAGTTACCGATGAATTATTTTTACACTACACATAACTTCTCAGAGTTGGATTTTAATGCTATCTGCTTTAAAAAAAAACTACCTTAACTAATACACTGCATGCAGATATTATATTTCTTTACACAATATGACATTAGAATCTCGGCAGTCAATCCCCATTATAAAGTTAACTGACAGTTTTAGTGGTTTGTCGCATTCTCCTCGAGGCTGGTTCTGATATGTTAAAAACAAATTTTAATGACAGACAACACATTTTCACAGTCATCTGATTCAAAAATTCAGCTCACACTGTGGGATATTTCAATAATTGCAGAATACCAGAACATTAAGTAAACGCAGAAACCAGAGATAGAACATTTCCTGTACATACATTATATGCATGCGTAGATTAATGCATTCCATCACATACACAAATATGCATGAATAAAGGCATTTATATATATATATATTTACATATGTATGTATAAATATATATTTATGCATTATGTGTGTGTGTGTGTGTGCGTGTGTGTGTTTGTATGAGTTCAAATTCCACCGTGTAAGTGTTAGCCTTTCATCATTCCGGGGTTGACGAAATAAGTACCATACATGTGTGTGCGCGTGCGGGTGTACTGACAGGTCAATTGCGTCCTCTTCATTAGTGCGCTCTGACATTTTTGCGTCTTTTATGCATAATATAAGCTACTCGTCTAAAGAAAATTGTCGCTTGCAATTAGGATCTGAAAGCATCTATTAATATTTTTATTTCTTACTTCGATGCTAAACTGTCGTTGCAAGTCATTTCCCTTCTGTGTCGGCATTGATACCCCATTTTTCAAACTATCGCTAAATTTCGAAACACAGATTTATTCTATTTTTGATAACATTATCTTGATAACATTATTTTAATAACATTATCTAAAAGAGTACTGCCAAAGCTTAAACTATTGTTATTCTTCATTGTAAGATGACTTAAAAATGTTACCACAAGCCTATGCTTATGTGTGACACATGTTTAGCAAATGTATGTAATATACAAATCAGGCTTTTCAAACTGAGACCAGGCGACGACTACCAACTGTCATCGTTACATCCCAAGCGAAATAGTTGATTCCCGGAGTGCTTCAAAATCTGAGGACTGCCACATTCCGAACTAGAAAATATCTTAATTTCTTTACCATAACTGAATAAGGAAAAGAACATGAGATATCGCATCTAGAACGACAGGAAATAGAAAAGGTTATTTTTTTTATTTAGGGGTCTCAGTCGTAAGATTGATAGGGAATCGTCTTGATGAGCATTAATCGATGAAAATTTGATGCAAAGTTCAATAGTTTGTGCCAAACCGGTATCCTACTGTCAGCGCATCTTCAAGGATATCGAGCAGATACCACCAGAAAGACTTACACATAAACACACTTACACGCATATATACATACATATATACATGCATTCTTATACATATACGCATAGGCATTGCTGTGTGGTAAGAAACTTGCTTCCTAAGCACATGTTTCCGGCTTCAGTCCCACATGCTGACATCTGAGGAGAGTATCTTCCGACCAAAGACTTGTGAGTGAACTTGGTAGACAGTAACTGGAAGAAGCCTGTCGAATATATCTGTGTATGAGCGCGCGTGCGTATGTGTAAGTGTGTTTACGCGTGTGTGTGTATGCATGCGCGCATGCGTTCGTGTGTATTTTTCTGCTTGCCTCCCAGCACTGCTTGACAACCGGTGTTGGCGTCTGTATGTCCCTGTAACCTAGCTGTTCGAGACAAAGACTGCGAGAATACCAGGCTGAACAAAATGGATTACTGAGGACCATTCATCCGAGAGAAAATTCTTCAAAGCGGTGACGCAGCAAGACCGGAGACTAATGGCTAAAGGAAGTAAAAAGTAACTATATATATATAGAGAGAGATAGATAGATAGATAGATAGATAGATAGATATATATATAGATAGATAGATAGATAGATAGATAGATAGATAGACAGACAGACACAAAATTCCAAGGTTTACGGGTATCGCAAAAGTCCTGCTTGTAGGACCAACATTCTGCGTTCTTTTACAGGACTTAGAAACACTGAAGGAGTGCTGCAGCGTGTGTGTGAATATGAGAGGGAAATATGTTGAATAGAATCATAATTAACTCATTCTCATGTATTTTCTTGTACCCACAGTCAGGAACACTTCAGCATCCCCTCACACACACACATACACACCCATGCACAGACATAAATACACATTAAAAATATATTTGCAACCGTGTGTCTGTATGCTTATTTGTACACATGTGTAGTTACAAATTCATATTTATGTATCCATATATACAGTTTTACATATATCCTTAAATATATAGAAAGACATAATTTTTCCTGAATATTGGAAATACTGTTGAATTATTCCAATTATAAACTATGGAAATAAAGTTTATTTTGCAATATTTATTTCCCTAAAATTTTTGAAAGGAAGTTAACTAATTTTTATATTCCTGAACTAACAACACCCCATGGAGTCAAGATATTTTATGCATAATTTTTACTTGCGCCTAATTAGAGCTTTATGATGTTAAATTAAGATGGATTGTTACATATTGGGTACGAGTGATTGAACACATCTCGTTATATGAAATATATTGAACCAGATTTGACTCAGACGATTAGTTATGTTCATTGTTCAATATGTGAGCACTGCAACACATCCATATAGACTCCTTAAGCTACGAATTGTTGATTTCTCTGCTTGTTAACTAAGGCATCTATCAGTACTACACTGTTCTATTGTCTTAAACGGATTGTACTTAACTACCGACATCGTTGAAAGTTTGCTTCATTGAGCTAACGAGATGTCAGTGATACGGAGCTGAAGACAATATAATGCATCTTGTTTTATTGACAAAATATGAAACCTCAATGCTTATATTTCGATGAAGTCATAGTATGAGCAGTCTACAAGTAAAACTTTGTAGGAGATACATCAAAGAAGTTCATTTCAATTTAATATCATTGAAGATTTGTCATTTCTTTTTTATATATTTACATATCATTCTAAGGAGATTTAACGAAATCTAAGTCATAGTTAGAAAGCCGCATAACTCTTGAGATATTTTCAACATAAATTGATTTGCATCTTTATTCTTATTTTAAAAAAAAAATGTCTTTTGTTCTTCATACCTGCAAGAAATCGTAACCTACATTCTGAAATAGAATCTCATCATAAAATCGATAATTTATTTCAGTTATCTATATATTTACTTTCGTCTCTTCCTATATAATATGCTTGTTGGGAATCAGGTATTCAAATGCAATATATCGTAAGTGTCGAAATGTTTACAATGATGCTTAGAA
Organism: Octopus bimaculoides; assembly: GCF_001194135.2. Lineage (NCBI taxonomy): Eukaryota > Metazoa > Mollusca > Cephalopoda > Octopoda > Octopodidae > Octopus > Octopus bimaculoides. Next base: position 19,984,321 of record NC_068992.1, read on the forward strand.
ATTGACGAAACCTCCCGAGAAATAAATTTTATTTTTAGTTTATCATGAATTTGCAATTAGTTTAGTTATCGTAGGGTTGAAACGAAATGTCTTACGAGTTTATAAATACCATATATGTTTGATTTTGTCTGTGCTAGTTGCAATATTGTGTCTGGAATAAGTATAATTTGCTTATATCTTTTGATTCAAGTAACAGAAGAATGATATTATGAGATATTAATTCGACGGCTCGGAATTACTAAAAGGAAATAATTACGTTTCTTGTTAGATTTTTATTATCGCATCATTACTTGAGAAAAAATACGAGTATGGAGACTATACATGGAATGGACACCCTTCGTTTTTATCTTATGCTTGTTTCAACAACTAGACGACAGCCTAGCAGGGGCACCGCCATCAAAGATTCAGTCGAATATATTACTTTTGAATCCTGGCATTCCTTCTGCAAGTTTTCTTTTTCTTTCTTTTTTTTTCTTGGCAGAAGCACTAAATTACGGGAAGGTAAACAACAAACTAACATTGGTTATTAAGTGGTGGTGAGGGACATAAACACAAAGTAGTACCTCCACATAGATATATACATATATTCCTACATGTGTATATACAGACATGGTTACATGTGTATATATATA
>NC_068992.1:19985029-19987037 GCF_001194135.2 Octopus bimaculoides
TATATACTCCTTTGTGTTTTTGTGTCCCTCACCACCGCTTACTAACCAATGTTAATTTCTTTACCTACCTGTAATTTAGTGGTTCTGCCCACCCCCAAATTGAAAACCGGCAGAAGATGGGCTTCTTTCCGATTCCGCTCCCTATACCCACCCACAAGCCTTTGATTGGTCCACATACAGTATAAGACATTTGCCATAGATGTTTCACAGTCCCACTGAACTGAGACCCATGTTGTTGGGAAGCAAAATTGTTACGACGCCTGCGATTATAAATATATATTCTTGAGACGTTACGAGTTTTCTTTAGTAGCCGTACTGTAGAAGTGTGTTGTAAGGGCTTCTTCGCGTGTTTTTAAATAAAGGAGCAACATTATGAACGAGAAGAATATATTGGATTATTAATGAGGTTTATTCAAATTAATTTCAGGGCTTAATCTACTTCTAGCAACATATTAATTTCTCATTAGAGCTAATATAAAAACCCTTTAACTATTTTTCTCTGCATTGACTATTTGGCATAGAATTCCCCATTCAGTCTCCTTTCTTATCATTCCTACTTTATAATACACCAATATATATTACATGAAATGTCATCTTCCTTCAGAATTAAATAAACTATATTTCTTGTTGTCCTTATGACTGTTCCTGTGTTTGTTCTTTTTCATGTCGTGTTGGATGCTATCCATATCAAAATATTGCATACGTAGAACAACTGTATCCTTTATGTTCACCCCTTTTGAAGACGGTAATATGTCAATTAAAAAAGAATCGTCTATTACTTTCGAGAAGATTCCTCCAATACTTAGATGACCCAAGTTTGCTGGAACTTGTTCAAGTCAGACGTACTGATATTTTATTAAGCACTAACTTTTTATATTCTAAAAGAACAATGTCATCTTATTCTTAAAGAAATTAAATATAATGCGCTATTTTTAACAACATGAATGATTTAGATTAAATTCATGCACAGAATAGTAGCTAAAGAAATGCCTTGCAGGAATTAACATAATATCATTGACTTAAAATGCAACAAAACATATTCGGAATATATATTCTTGGATTATGCAATTTTTTTTTTTTTTGAGAAAATCACAGGGTAGATGTGGTAGAGTGTATGCAAATCAGAAGTGGTAGAGAGTATCAAATCAGCCTTGTTCGAGTAGAGCAAAGATAAAAACATTTTAAAAAACAATTGTTGCCAGGGTTAATTCTATCGAACTAATAATTTCTTTCATTTGCAATGCGGGCATCGTCATCATCATCATCTTCATCATCATCAACTTGTTACTGTTGTTGTTGTTCTTCTTCTTATTATTATTTTTCTTCTTCTTCTTCTTCTTCTACTTCTTCTTCTTCTTCTGCTTCTTCTTCTTCTTCTTCTTCTTCTTCTTCTTCTTCTTCTACTACTACTACTACTACTACTACTACTACTACTACTACTACTACTACTACTACTACACCTACTTGTTCTTCTACTTCGTCTCCTCTTCCTCCATCTCTTGCTCATTCCCTTCCTCTTTCTACCCCCTTTACATTTTTCCACATTTTTCTGTGACTCTTTTCGCCTACCTCTTCTATCTCAGTTTCTATTCTATAAGTTTGTCACTGTCACCTCCTCAGTATATCAATCATTTAATAAGGTTTACATGTATGACGCATAGTTTCTGGAGAGTGAAAATAACAACGATAGAAATACCTTGTTAGTGCTCGGGACAGAGACATACGTATGGTGAAAAGGAATTAGAATCCTAGCACATGCTTTGAATTCTATCTATATTTGTCCATTTTTCCATGAAAATATCACAAACGGATTAACGTTGTTCATCTGATTTATTTTGGAGTATTTTGCTATGGAAAAAAAAATGGATACAAACACACATTCACACACAAACACATATATATGTATGTATATACCTATATATATATATAAAATATATATAATATAATATAACGTATATACATACATGCATACATACATACACACATACATACATACATACATATATAT
>NC_068992.1:19987343-19987875 GCF_001194135.2 Octopus bimaculoides
ATATATATATATATATATATATATATATATTTCTACACACATATATATATATATATATATATATGGATGGATGGCATTGTAAGTATTAGAATTATAGGAAGTTGAATTGTGTTTCTGCAATATACAATCCATTTTGAATGGCAGTTTCAATGCAATGAAGTCAAATAGATGACATATCTACAACGGATAATAGACACACGGGCGCTTGCAGGTGTTGGGATCTTACATCATCTTTTCAGCTTGATCACACTGATTCTTTCTCTCTTTGTTTCTTTCTCTTTCCTTCTATCCGTCTCTCATATGCTTACACCAACTCAAGTGCACATATTCGTATATGTTTGTGTGTGTGTGTGTTTATATAAAATGTAGGACCTTTCACTCGTAAGCCTTGGGCGTATTTGAAACTTGTAAATGACACAATGCTGCTAATGTCAGAGAGCAGCAGTTTTGTTACCAGAAATAAACCCCTTTTTGAGCCTTTGTCACTCTCTCTCTCTCTCTCTCTCTCTCTCTCTCTCTCTCTCTCTCTCTC
>NC_068992.1:19988044-19991522 GCF_001194135.2 Octopus bimaculoides
CTTAACCTTCATGGCTAAAATAATCTTAATGTCGGAAGTTACTTTTCTCTCCTGTCTTTATACCATGGTAACATAACCGCCTAGTTTCGCCCACAGTGTTTGTATTCACATATAGCTATTATAGGAAAATATTACTCAACGTACAGTTGAAGTGATGTTCCTTAGGTTATATATGTCTCTCAGCAATGGAATATCACACTGCTCTCGTATACGCTCGTACATACAAGCTCTCACGCTTAGTGAATACTCACATACACATTTAATCACACAGACACAAACACACAAACTCACACACATATATACGCGCACTCAAACACATTGACTTACGGAAGGACCTCCACGAAAGCAGTTTTATATTCGCAAACCATGGCGAAAATATATGTTTGTCTGTGTTGGTTTCAATGTGGCTTGTGCCAGTGTGTTATGGATTTTTACCAATGTAATATATTTTTACTTTTTACCGCTTCATTATTTCGTTGGTGTTGTTTTCTACAGTGTCTCTATCAAATATTTATCATTATTCTGACACTATTATGCTGGCGAGTATCCTGTTAATTCTTCTATTGTTTCTGCACTTTATTCCCCCTGTATCACTTGCTTTTATACAACGCTTTTAATTGTAATCTTCATTCAACATGATTATCAATGGATTGTCAGAATAGATTCTTTTCAACTAAGATTCTGTTCATCTTCAATTCATTGTTCGAATTCTGAAAAAAAAAAGAGAATAAATAAATAAATATACAAAAAAAATACAAAAGAGAGGAAAATGATAAAATCACAAACAAACTACAAGAAAAAAGCAGCATAAAATACTATATATTAATGTCCGTATTATATTTCTAAAGAATATTCATTAAATTATGGAAAAGAAAATAATTACTACGTCAGATATTCTAAGAGTGTTCTAAACAACATCATTTATCTTTTATTTACTTTGTCTATTATGAATATGGTGGCAGCAGCGGCGGCGGCGCTGATACAGAGACGGTAAATTGCCTGACCAAATGCATCGCAATATTACTTTTCAAATCACTTGACACTCAATTCAAATCGCATGAAAACCGAATTTCCTTCTGTAACTCTTCTGGACAGTTTACACAAATACTAGTATACAATAAGTAATCGGTTTGGTGGATTGAACTGTAACTTCTGAATAACAAAATCTAAATGTGTCCTCTAGATGCGTCCGTAATCTCACACTAACGCTTGCCCGCGGGCGTACGCAAAGTTACACTACTAACACATGCATGCGTGAACGTGTGTGTTACTATGTATGTATGTGTGTGGTTGTGTGGGTGTTATGTGTTTCCCAAGCATCCCTGCATACAAGACTTGCACGCATTGCTAGTGTTGTATCCTGGCAACACTTCATGATTCTAGACGGCAACATACACCTTAATCGGGGCGTTTCAACGATTTACATGAACCTGCAACATGTATCTAGCCGTCATTTTAAAGACCACATTAGTGATATCTTTGCAGACAGAACGACCTAGGTGCTTAAAAAAATAATCGTTAGAAGTATAGGACTGCTTATGAGATTTTAGGTGCCTAGTTGGAATTTTTAGTTGGGTGTATCACTCCCAATACTTATACTTTGAAAGCCTGCTACTTATTATATCGGTCTACTTATTATATCGGTCTCACATATAGCTATTATAGGAAAATATTACTCAACGTACAGTTGAAGTGATGTTCCTTAGGTTATATATGTCTCTCAGCAATGGAATATCACACTGCTCTCGTATACGCTCGTACATACAAGCTATCACGCTTAGTGAATACTCACATACACATTTAATCACACAGACACAAACACACAAACTCACACACATATATACGCGCACTCAAACACATTGACTTACGGAAGGACCTCCACGAAAGCAGTTTTATATTACGGGAATGTAAACACACCAGCACCGGTTGTCAAGCTGTGGGGGAGGAGGGGGAAATCGCAGGCACAAAGAAACACACATAGATACATATATGCATATATATGAGGGGCGTCTTTCAATTTCTGTCGACCAAATTCAGCCACACAGCATTGGTCGGCCCGAGGCTAAAGTAGAAGATAACCTCGAGCCATGTTGTTGGAAAGCATGGTTCTAATCACACAGCCACATGTGTGTGTCCGTACATGTATATGTGTATATAAGCACATATGCATGTAGCTGCATGTTTAGGTTTACCCTGTATTTGACGGATGAAAGATAATGTACTAAACGCAACATACTTTGCAATCATCTAAAAATAGACGCCATGTCCAACACACGGTGAGCTTGCCTGAAGATTTATCTCACATGAAACTAAAATGCAATACAATATATGTAAACACACATACGCACACGCGCAGACACTCGCACATTTTTATAACCACACATATGTTTATGCATTTCTGTGTGTGCGCTTATTTGTATTTACATGTGTATGGTGATGTTTCTTCATTGACATTAACGAACATCCGGAATACTACCAAACAGATCTGGATAAATCAAAAGCGCTAACAGACTCTCATTCACATGCACGCACACACACGGACACGCACACTCATATATATATATATATATATATATATATATATATATACAAGCACACATTTGCTCATACGCACGCAAACACGAACGCAATCAATCATAGGTTCCGCATACACATATATAAATATCAGGAAAGCGGAAGAACGGATGTGAGCGCGAATGTGAGGAGAGCAGACTTGGTATGCTTTAGATATCGCTATAGAGAATGAAAGCGAGAAGCATTCTGAAGGTTTGGTGTAGGTTATTTTTATATATGTAAGACAATTTGTTTCACTATGTGAATCTAATATTCTATTACATACAATCAGCGTTCCATTTTTACGTTGGAAATATAAATGACACTGATTGTATTTTTAAAGTGAGTTAGATACTTCAAAGCATAATTCTAAACTATATTTTGATAAAATGCACAGGAAGCTACTAGCTGTGCTTCCATTTCCAATTTCTGTCAATGTTATTGTTGCACTGTAGAAAATCGATCCAACCAACGACTATCATTTGCGATAAGGAGGTATATTAACTATATATTTGCGTGCAATTGTGTGTATAGTAGTATTGTGTACAATTTCATAATGCATATTCTAATAGATTTTATATTGATTAGAAACATTAAGTAACTAAAGTAGAAAGAGCACTTTTGTTATTATTATGATTTGATACTAACTTATTTTGAATTGGTTTTGTTCTTTGTTTTGGTCGTTTTGTTTAAGTTGCCAGTTCTGTAGAAAGGAAATGTCTTTGAAGATAATCATTTTCTTTTTTTAGCAATGAATGGCAAATATAACTATAATATTTCTTATATATAAACATGTGTGCGTCTCTCTGTCTGTGTGCCTGTGTATCCGTGTGTAAATACAACCCCCTTGTATATACAAACACAGATACATACATACATTTATACACATACACACACACACATACACATACACACACACACACAC